>NC_133617.1:720830947-721109048 GCF_048593235.1 Sminthopsis crassicaudata
AAAAAAAATTATTCTGCACTTACACACAAACATTCTGATTTTTTTTCCCTAATGCTCTCATTACTAATAGTGATAATCGTTGCTGAAAACTAGTATTACCTGGAGAACAGTAGAGAAGACAATGGATGATATGAGCATGTTGTAGCATGCTGTGAAAATTAATTTATGAAGGAGAACCAGAGTAAGAGAGGTGATTCCATAATTACATGTGTCTGGATGAAAAATAGATGGACTGCTTAGATGACAGCAATATGGGGGTGGTCACTGGTGGTAATTGTTGTTGCTCAGTCTTGTCCAACTCCATATTACCCCATTTAGGATTTTCTTGGCAAAGATACTGGAAGAGTTTACTATTTCCTGCTCCAGTTCATTTTACAGAGGAGGAAACTAAGGCAAATAGGATAAAGTGATAGGATAAAGGTAGTAAGTCTCCAAGGCCACATTGAACTGAGGTCTTCCTGACACTTCCTGACTTCTGTCCACTGTACTATCTAGCTGATCAGAGGGCAGCCCAGATGTTCTACCAGTATCTCATTATGGCAATAGGAGAGGAACAAATATTACTACTTCTGGACATGTAGAAGGGAACATGGGTAAGAGTTATTACTTTCAGTGGCATGGCCTATCTGTGTGGTATTCCAGATCATTTCAGGAAATCCCCACACTGATGAAATGAGAAAGCAATTTGAAGATTTTGAGTTAAATAATGATAGTATTAATATTTTAAATAATAATTTCATTTATTAACAATAGCAATAGTAGAATTAAAATTAAGTGCATTGAAGTAGAGCTATCGGGGACTTCAGAGACCATCTAGACCAAACTTGTCCAAAATTACTCAGGTGGTAAGTAGTCGTCAAAATCCAAACCCAGTTTTTCTGCCTCTCATTCTAATACACTTTCCTCTATGCCTTACTGCATTGCCTCCTCATATAATGTTTCTAACTTTTTAAAAGCACTTTCAAAGGGCACAGAATCCAGGCATGGGGGGTAGACAAAAATGCCAGATGAGGGATCATGTTCAGGGCACTACAGAACAGGTCACTGAAGACCGTGGGAGGGAGGAAAGTATTAAAAGATTCAAAGGAGCATCTTGAAGAGCATTTTTCAGTGCCAAATAGGATTTTATATTTGATCCTAGAAGGGAGCCTGGAACTCAGCAAGCAGGATGGGGCACAGGGTATGGGACTGGGATAAAATCAGATCTGTGCTTTTAAAAAAAAAAATCAATCAGGTATCTAAATGGAGGAAGGATTGGAATAGAGGCTTCATTCAAGAAGTCTAATTAAAATATTATTGTAATAATCCAGGCAGTCGTTGTCCTGAACTAAGAGATCATTCTGAGTTAATGAAAAGAAGACATCTACAAGAGATGTTTTCAGGGTAAAAACCAATCCACAAGACTGGATAAGTGGGGAAAGTAGAGTAAAGGGATTGAATTCAAGATGTCCAGAGGACAGTTGGTAATGTGGCATTGACACTTAAGAGAGACAAGAGTTTTATAAATGGCATTTTAATTGTATGTTTTTCTTTTTAAATATTCTTAGTGTTTAGATTTTGGTAGGAAAAAAGGTCAAAACTTAGTTTGCTTCTAATCCACATAGATTTCTTAGTAGATTCTTCTTTATCTTATTGTCTTCTAATTTTACCTTCAATATCACTGAAATAATTAACTTTTTTATGGAACATCATTGCATCTTCTTTCACTGCAAAAAATTCCCATAGTTCTCTGAAAACTTTGTGATCAATAGGAAACTGCTTATTTCAGTGTAGATAATTTCTGTGTTGCTTTGTGAAGAGGTCTCTGGCCTCTCTTAGGTGTCTGGGAAGGTTCTCTGGAAACCCTGAATATTTAGACAGTTCAGTAAAACACGTTTGCATTGCTCCATCTGGCTTGTGTGTGAGATGTAAGCATTTCTAAACAAAGATTTTCCAGTATCTCATTTGCACATTTTACAGTTAAAATATGGAATTGTTGGCTAGCATTTTTTAGCATCCAAATGTAGACAAATATTTTTCTCACTAAACCACTGAAAAGAAGAAAGTATTTCTTTCTCCTCAATTTGCATTTTCCCCAGCAGGTTTTTGCCATAATTTTGCACTATGAATATTGAATTTTGTCATGGTTCTAGAGAAGCTCAGGGTTAGTTTTATGCTTTAATTTTGCGCATCAACTAAGTAAGCAATGAAATGGTATCCCTGCAAATATATTATTCCTCCAAATGATTCAAGCTTTGTTTACAGTGCTATGAATCAGGAAAATGAAATATTCACACCTGCTCCCCAACACAGAAGAAAGCCTAAGCAAAGGGACTAGCCAACCATCTGCAGAATTCAGATGGGCAATTTCATGATAGGAAGAACAAGAAGCAGGGGAGAAATATCATGAAGAGTGACTCATTAGAATTTTTAAATTACCATTTTAGAGTCATGGGCCCTGAATTTTTACAATTTTTCAATTGACCCCAAACCGGGAAGGGATAACCAACAAACATAAATAGGGTCACGAGATCATAGATTTGTATCTGGAAGGGAACATATTAGCATCTATTCCAAACTTTTCATTTTTCAGGTAAAGAAAATATGACCCAAAGAGAAATTGTGACATGTCAGGTAACTAGTAAATGGCAGAGTCAGGTCTAGGACCCAAGACCTATCGACTCCAGATATTGTGCTTTTTTACAACACTAAGCTATCATTCAATTTAATCTAGTATTAACCCTTAACCCAACCTTGAATTTCTGTCATCAATTTGGTAGGATCTATAAATTATGGAATTTTAGAATTGGATATGCTTTGAAGTCATCCTATTGAAGAAGAATTAACTGTATTCATAATACTTTGTATCCCACTATAGGATTATAGATCCTTTTTCATTCACACATAAGTGTAGCTTCCCATCAAGAAGTTATTTTATTCCTCTTTAAAGTGATATATTTATGTATGAGAAGAGTTTGTCTCAAATGAATTAGATCTTATTCAGAAGAATGAAGCATCTTTCCACCTAATAGCATGTGGTTCTCAATAAATAGAACACCATAAAGTATTAATTTTCTATCATCAGGTTCTTCCACATTAAAAGGGTAATTGTAGTTTCTGTAAAGTTGTTTACTGACTTCTTATTGATCTCCCTGCCTCAACATTGTCCCTATTTCAATCTATCTTCCAGGCAGCTCCCAAATGGAATTTTCTTGAGAGAAGGCCTAGTTCATTCCCCTCCTTGCCATACCAAACCAAAAAGAAACAATGCGTTTTTTACAAATAAAATAAGTTCAGAGAGATAAACTTGTTGATTCGATATTTCCAAGTCAGTTCAGAATCAAAAGATGAATAACCACTTTGGGGGAACATCTTTTGACATGAGTTGAACTAGAAAGTGATTAAGATGCCTTTCAACTCTGAGATTTTGTGAATCTGCTCAGGAAACCTGTCAATTTCAATGCTTTACACTACTCATTTTTTAAAATGCCTTTTTGTACATATAGCCATACTCTTATCCATCTCTGGTTTCAAAAGATATTCTTGCTCCTATTTATTTATTAATTTGTTCCACCAGTCTTGAACATCTATATGAGCATACATACAAGTCATGAAGGTTTGCTTTTAAGCAAGGCAAAGATGTATATGTCTTACTCTTGAGTCTTACCTCTTGCAGTGTTTATAGTGTGGTAGGGATCAAGTTCTTTACTGAATTTAGAGCCTTGTAAATCTTTATAAAAAACAAAACCAAATTTGTTTAGCAAAGCACAACAATGATTAATTTTAAGGTAGGTGCTCCTAAATAAAGAAGATACCCATTATTAGGCAAAATCAATGAGTGCTTCTATTAGATTCTAAATCAATAAGGTACCATGGAAAGAGCATTGCTTTTGAAGTCAGAAAACCTGGAGTTCACAACCCATCTCTTCCACTCTTATCACTTGTAGGACTTTGAACAAGCCACAGATGTACTCTGAGGCCTTTGGTTTTTAGAGCTGTGAACTAGGACCTTTATAGTTCTAAATGTATGCTCTCATAACCTTAGAGTTCCCAAGTGTATGGGTTAATACATCCAAAAAGAATTGTAGTTAATTCAAAATTAGGACCATTTCAAGTAAAGTTTTGAGTGCATGACCAACAGCCTGATTTATACTCTTGGCTTCAAGGGTCCCATCCCAGTTGCTCAAATGGAAGTTTTAGCCTAATATCTATCTGAAAACTCTTTTAACAGGCAGCAAGCCAAGAGAGAAAATGGCTTTGATCTAAAGAGATATTATAGTTTTGCTTTGTAAGAAAAACAAGAGAAGGAGAAAGAGGGGAAGAAAGGGGGGGAGAAAAGGAAACTGAAGGCCCAAACAAAATTTTAAGTTGTTCTAAAATATTCTGGCATAAATCCACAAATGTCAGGAAATTCATTTTAAACAGAAGTATCAGCTCCAGCTCTGATTTCCTTCATGTTTATTAGTATGGTGCCTTGGCCCCCAGTATTGTTTAAATCTAGTTAGGAGGATTTCATAATGTTTTTTTAAAAACAACAAGTAAATGTGGAAAGCCTCTAAATCAAGTAGGAGCCAAACAAATAAACACTAGGCAGAGATGAATGGTTTTTACTTTTCTTCTGTGTTTTTTCAGGACTTTCAGAATCACAATATCATCATTTTCTTGATGGATTGACTTTTCACCCAGATCTAACTTTATAAGAAGTGTTGCCCATTTCACTGTGTACCATTTCAGTATACTCAGCTGGCTTACTCAGCCCCTTGTAAACTTGGCTGAGTTTGAAGAGAAAAAAAAAAAAAAAACCACTTTCCTCCTTAAGCACTCCCATGGAAAAATACCTGAGAGTTTAATAAAGCTCCCCATTGGGCTAGAATCCTCCTCTCTCCCACTTTATTCAGATCATCGTTGAGAGGTAGTGAGTTGTCCTGGAGTTAAGGGTAAATTGGTATTGGAGTCAGAAAGACCTGGTATCAAGCTTTTTTACAGATATTGGCTGAATGACCCCAGGCAAATTACTTAGTTCTTTGATGCCCTAGACAACTTTCTATTACAGATAAGTTGCCAGTTGGAAGGAATTTTGTGCTCTGGGGGATGTCTATCTATACCAATAAAATTACAAAGAGCCAGGTGGCAAGTCAAGAAAAACCTAGATTCAAGGACTATATTAGTCAGCACACATGCATATGTGTGAATAGATGTGTGTGTGTGTGTATAAATATCCAGTTCTTTATTTCATGTCTCCAATACTTGATAGTATATAAGAATTATATATAAGTATATAATATATAATACTATATTATACAAAAGCTTATAATAATGTATAACATATAAGTATATAATAAGTACTTATTAATAATAAATAACATAATTCATACATGAACTTGACAGATTACTTAAGCTCTAGAGCCTAGGTTTCCTCATCTGCTCCTGGTACCCAAGAAGATGAGTTTTCACCTCTCCCAGAACTATAGCTCCACATTTCTTACCTTCCCCCCCTCATTGCATATATCTTTTCTATACAAGGTTCTCTCTGTCTTCTCTTCCCCATTACAATGAGAGTTCCTAAAGGATAGAAACTATTTTTTTTTTTTGCTTTTCTTAGTGTCCTCAATGTATAGAATGATGTCTTATACACAGCAAGCCCTTAATTAGCACTCCCTAACTAGTTAAGTTGCTAGCCTTGGTCTCTACACCATGCTGCTTGCATTCCAGCCACTCCCATCTACGCACCACACACTTTCCCTTCCACCCTCTTATCCATTCTATCCTTGGAATAAAACCTGAATGTTCATCTTATCTTGCCCCAAACCAACTCTCAGTGTCATTTCTTGCCCACAATTTCCAAAAGTCCCACCTCATGAGTAATTCTCCTCTCCCTTATTTTCCAGCTCACCTTTATGTACTGTCTTCTTAAAAGAATAAAATACTGAGAAAAAGGGATGATTTGCTTACTTATCTTTATATCTTTAGCATTTGGGGTTTGTTTTTGTTTTTTGTTTTGCATTTCTTTGAATTCCCATCACTTAATACAGGAGCTATTACATAGCAGATGTTTAATAAATGCTGATCGACTGATTAATATTATCTATCTATTCACTTAGCACAGGACCTGGCACATAGCAGATCCTTAATAAATGCTGATTGATTAATACTATATTGCTAAAAACAGGAATACTAATTCCTATAGTTTCTCCTTTATAGGGTTACTGTGAAATTCAGGTGAGATAATTCATGTGAAATACTCTGCTAGCTTTAAAATGCTATGTAAATATCAGCTATTATCAGACAGGAAAAATGGGCAGTTTGCCATTTACACCTAAAATCCTATTAACTTTGGGATTTAGGTTGGGTCTCCAACACTCTCAATAAATACAGATGCAGCCAGTCATATTATTCAGCCGAGTGCCCAGAAGGTATCTGCTTGCCAAGACTAATGAAGCAAGGAGTAGGTATGATATGAAACATCTAAACAGTGTGTCTTATGCTCAGGATTGGGAGGCAGAGGCTTATAGAAACTTGACATCTGTGTCTTTTCAATATAAAGATTTCAAGTCCTTTTTCCAGTAGCAGAATCTTATATCAGATTTTCTTTCCGATTTCTGATTATATATATATATATATGCATACTATTGTGGACATACACACATAAATACATATATGTGGTGTATATGCATATATATGACATTATATACTATAGAATAAATTATCTAGGTACAATAGACTATATGGTCCATCCAACTATCTATCATTGTCATGGACAGTAGATGTTCTCTGATCTAGTTTTTGCTTTTGTTTCTTTTTGTTGTCTGGATCTCAATGCCTCTGTAGTTGAGAACTTGATGGTATCAGTCCAAAGTTATCTACTAACAGGAGCGTCTAGGACCTTATTATCAACAGAGCCCCTTTTTTCAGGTTAGAATCTCCTGAATCTCCAGTATGTTCAGAATGCCCTGAATCTCCAGTAAGTTCACATCTCCCCATTTTATACCTAGCAAAGAGAGTGAGAAAAGATGACCCCAGTTTTATACTTCAAGGAATCTTATATAAGTTTTATTTATGAAAGGGAAACGTCTTGTTGAAGGAGAGCCTTGGAGGAGGCATATTGACTTACCCAATCAGATTCACAAATTCCTCTCTCCTGTCCATCTAGCTGTTGGTCTTTATTCATGGCAATCCATCAGCTAAATGTATGTGTATAGTTCAGCCCCATAACTAGAATTCATTCCACCTTCATCTCTACCCCTTGAAGTCTTAGCCCCTCTCTAAGCGCTTGATTCAAGTATCACAGGACTCTCCCTTAACTTCCCAGCTTATAGTTCCCTCCCACACCCAATTACTTTGCATATATTTTGTATGTCATTTTCTATGCACATATTATTTTCCTGCCATCATGGAATGGAGTAAACATTTATTAAGAACCTACTCTGTGCCAGTTTCTATTTACCTTCCCTCTCCCTCTTAGAGCATTTAATGCTTAGCAAAGAGCTTTATAGATACAATGTCACTTGATCCTTACAATAACCTTGAGAAGTGGATACTAGTGTTACTTCCATTTTACACTTGGGGAAACTGAGGCAGACAAGTTAAATGACTTGCTCAGGATCATACAGTTAATAAGTGATGCTGAATTTCATTTGAGATCTCCAGTTCAGATTCTGCATTAGTACAAGAAGATGCAAGTCCTTGAGGGCAGGGATATTCTCATTTTTTCCCTCCATGTTCCCAGTCCCTGGCATATATTAGGTCCTTAATAAATTTTTAACTGATTTAGATTAACTGCTTTTTTATGTTACGTCTCTATGGCTTTTTATTTTGGTAGTGCCCTATCCTAGGCTTTGCACTTTAAAAAATGCTAATAGTAAGACATAAAAGATCTTACAGTTTTCAAGTATATATTTTTAATTCCACATGGCAATAATTTTATTTATGTAAAAATCCTCTTGTATTTTTCTTTCCCTAATGAATAGAGAATTGGGAACTGAAATTTACATTCCAAACAGCTCTATATTCTCTGAGCAAGACATCTAACAAATTTAGGCACATGCAGGATATTTATGAGACCTATATAAGGATGGCACAAGGGAGGATTATGTTAATAAAACATTTTTCATCAGACATTGGGCTGGGATGCTTATTAAAAAATACTAACCACTCCTTTGCTTTTGGACATATTATATTTGTCTTTTCGAGCATAGTAAACCTTGCAAAACATTAAAATTATATAAAAACATTAAAAGAAAAAAAATTTGGAGCCCATAACTCCTTGCTTTACCAATAAAAGATTCACCACAGTCCATATGATATATATCAGCAGTTATAATAGCTAGTGTTACTATGTGCCAGTCACCATGCTAAGCACATTACAACTCTTTAGTCATTTGATTCTCCAAACAACTTCTAGAGGTAGGTGCTATTATTATCTCCATTTTACAGAGGAAGATAATGAGGCAAATAGGATGAAGTTACTTGCCCAGAGTCACACAGCTAGTAAATATCTGAAGTCAAATTTGAACTCAGGACTTCCTGACTCCAAACCCAATGTTCTATCCACTGTGCCACCTAGCTGCTGTGTACTTAGAACTTGCTAAATATTAGGAACACAGGGAAAGAAAATTTAAAAAAATTAAATGCCCTTGCTTTAATGAGTTTACATTCTTCTAAAGGAATGCAATAATCCATCCAGCAAATATTACTAAGTCCCTACCATGGGTAAGGCTCTGCGGTAGGTGATGGATCAGGATAGGATCAAATTAAACTGCGAATTCCTTGGTAGAGCTAGGTCATGTGTATTTCAATACATACTAATTGAAATTGTAATTACATTAAATATAGCAACTGGTTCTGGTTCTGATGGAAATATTTGGTGCAAATTATAATAATGTAGAGATTTAGTATTCAAATTAATATGAACCTAGCTGTATAAGGAACTCCAATTCTGAAAATTACTTCTACAGATTTTCCCCTAATCTACAGTTTATAGTTTTAGAAAGCTGTCCAGAGCAACTGAGACTTGAGGAGACTTCTCAGTTCCCAGAGCCAGTATGTGCCATCAGGGAAACTTGAACCTGATCTTCCTAAATCTGTGGCTGACCTCTTTCCTTCTTTCCACAAGCCTTACTCTCTAGCAGGAGGTGCAAGGTGAGATACACTATAAACAGACAATAAAATTCAAGATAATAGGTCCCTAACAACCAGGAGAATAATGAAAAGGCAGTGGCAGTAGTGTATTACTTACAGGAAAATCAGGATTCTTATAGACAGAGATGAGGACCAGATACAATCTGGGCATGGAAGATGGTTTTGTTGGATGTACAAAAGCAGAAATTATAACATAAAAAGTGAAATAATCTATCATTGGTTAGAAAGATAGATTGGAGCCAGATTTTATATTTTTTCTGGTAGCAGTAGAGAACCATTGTAAGACTTCAGAGTAGGGGAAATGCATAATTATCGTGTAATGCTCTGAAAGGTGTGTGGGGGGGTTATTTGTTTTATTTTGATAGGTATGTTGAAGATGTAGTAGAGAGTGGAAAGGCTATAAACAGAAATAGGGCTTAGTGAAATAGTCTTGATGAGAGGTAAGGCCTGAAATAAACTGTGGTTTATGAATGAAATAAATGTGAGAGATGTTATAAAGCTATATAAAATCAATAGCACTTGCCAGCCCAATGGATATGAGGCATGAGAGAAGATGTAATTGAAGACAACTTTAAAATTATAAACCCAAATGATTTGGAGAATAAAGAGCCCTTCAACAAAAATAAAGAAATACCTATCAAAATAAAACAATAAAAACCCCCACATAGCTCTCCTTCCACTGCACCATAATGGCTTCTATTTTCTCAGTGAAATAGAAATGAGATCATGTGTTTGATGTAGAAGGGGCTTGAGTAGAAGTAGAAAGGGGGAGGTTTGGATCTCCAGCTGTAGTGAACATGATAAAGTTAATCATGGAGGAAGAAAAGAATTGCCATTCAGCTTTGAAGACCCATTAAAATTAGAAAATTGTGGTTGAAATTATTTCCTCCTATAGCACTTAGCAGCTATTGAGTAGGGACAGGATACAGCTTCTGGTGGGGTAACCCACCATTGAAGGATGAAAAGTACACAAGGGATTAAGTGGTACAAGTCATAGTCCAGTCCTTCGCTGAATTGGTTGTCTAAATATGGTAAGGGCTGCGAAAGATAAAAAATGAAGACAACAAAATAGATAAACAAGGAAAAAATGTAGAATTAAAGGTGTTTGAAAATTGTAGGAAGAATAAGATAAGGTTTAGGAAAGGTGAACCAGAACAAAAGATGGGATATTGGAAAGATGCAATATAGTATGGTAAAAGGTATATAGGTGGATCCTATTTTCAAACTCAACTCTGGTACTTGGTACCTGGGAAATCTAGAGCAAGTCAATGACCTCTTAGGTGCTTGCCAACTCTACAAGTTTGGTTCTAATGAGGAGGTCACACTTACTACTCTAAATCCAGAACATCATAGAAAGACAGAAATTATGACTAGAGACATAATATAGGGCTCCCCTAAAATCTTGGTGCCATTTTAAGTTATTATAGCTTAGAGCTATTATTGTTTAAGCTATAAGTAGCTTAGAAAGGATATCCTATTAGACACTAACGCAGTGATCACAACCTAATCTACATTCTTGGAAAGAGAGCTCCCAATTGAAGAATTTACAAATCTTAGCTGTGATTTACCTGTACACTTGATATACTGATCTTTTACATATATGTGTGTGTGTGTGTGTGTGTGTGTGTGTGTAGCCTCTTTTGATTTTTTTCCATTTGCAAAATGAGCATTATAATACCTACCCTTGAAGAAATTGGAGCCCCTTTGAGAAAGCCATAATGAGAAAAGAAAAACTGTTTCCTGCTAAGCTTGTGTTTATTCAAACATGCAATGAGCTTATCCATGCTTAATATCTGTGAAGCATTCCAATAGAGAGTGGTCACATAATTATGTTATTGAAAACTTTACTGCCTATCTCACAGCCCAGTGGGAACAGTATAGAAACCATTGGCTCTTGAACAGTAGAAATTTTTCAAATACATTGTCCCTCTACTTTTTTCTTCTCCTTTTCTGTGTAACCTGAAATAGTACCTTGATGTCTCATTACCCTTTGAAAACCATGCAGGTAGGAAAGGGATGTTCAGAATTACATGCATTGGGCCATGTCCACTAATCCCTACCGCAGAGGAAGTTAAGATCCAAATGTCATAAAAACCACTTTGGCCTCAAAGAAGAAGTGGAAGAAAATTGGCAGTCATCATTGCTCTTGACTCCAAGTGTTCAGTTCTGTTTTTCATCCTTAATATAATTACATGAGGGTTTTTTACTTAAGATGTTTTTTGATAATGCAAAAACATTCACCAAGTAATTTTCAAGGTTCTGGAATACTAGTGCCTCCCTTTGCTGTATTTCTGTGGGAACCTGGTAAGAACTATTTGTCAGAGATGGCGAAAATTGGATTTGGTGCCATATATTTTGTCAATTCCTCCCAGTACATATTCTCCCTGGGGTCCTCAATTTGACACCATGAAAGCCTCCAGACGGATTGAAAAATTACAATGAAGGGAGGTTTCTCTCCAAGGAACAAGATGTATTTTTTTAAAGCAACACAAGTACATTCAGAAACGATTTAAGCCAACTTGTGTCCAAGTCAAAACTTTCCCAGGGAATGCAGGCAAGCATCATACAAGATCTTCATGGCCTTGCTTGGCAGGATTATGATATAATTGTTATGTAATGTGAAAAGTGTTTTAAGCATAGCCTCAATGGGACTAGACAGTGCTTTTTTTTTTAACATCAAGTATATCTATGTATTTCTACATCTTTTTCTAAAAAGATATAAGCAATGTAAATTATTATTTAAAGGATGGTTTCCAGATGTCTGTTCCTCGCAAAATTAAATGATAGAAAAATTCAACATGAGAATTTAGGTAAGAGATGAGGAAGAGCTCCTTAGCAAGAAAATCATCCAACTGGCCTTTAATGTAGAATGTAGACCCTAATCTACAAGGAATTCATATAATGTTTCTGTGTGGTTTCTGAAAGGACGTTTCAACCATAAAAAACATTGTGAAAAAGCTTGGCCCTTCCATTGAATTTACAGGTTCTAAAACAGGCAAATAGAAGAGGTTGTGAAAAAGAGGAGTAGGTTACTTAGGGAACTGACACCCAGGACCAGTGGTCCTCAAACTTTTTAAATAAGGGGCCAGTTCACTGTCCCTCAGACTGCTGGAGGGCCAGACTATAGCAAAACCAAAAGCTCACACTCTGTCTCTGCCCCTCAGCTCATTTGCCATAATCCAGCTGGCCGTAGTTTGAGAACCCTGCCCAGGACAGTCCTTGATGATTTACCTTCTAACCAAAAATTATTATTTCTCCTATACACATTCACTTTGTACTATTATGAAACCTAAAAAATTGACAATTATAAATTCATATTAAGTGTCCACTTTAAAAAAAATTCTCCCTTTTTGAGGCTTAAGGGAAAATCATGTATTAGTAAATTAATTCAATCAAATGGTTTTTCCCCAAATACCTAGCTGCCTTTTACTATTCAAGAATAAGTTTTTATTTGGGCCAGGGGGCTTTCAGTGATTTTAGGATATGGACAACTTTGAAGAAGAGGGATATTTCACTCTGCCAAGGGAAGGAAAAGGAATAAGCCAACATCACGTCAGGCATTGAAAGCTTGGGTGGAAGATTCCTAGTTGGTGAGAATGTCAAATACAATGCTTCCTGAGCAGTTGTGAAGAACTGCTCAGGATAGCCTAAAATATACCTTCTTCTTTCCTCCCCTTCCCTCTTAAATCATGTATGAGGTCTGAAACTCAAGTTTCTAGTATTTAATACCATAGTTTAACTACATTATGAGTAAAGCTTTTGGATCAATAACCTTGAATCTCAATCCACTTTATAATGTTATCTTTATGTACTTACTGCCTGTCTATATTTTGGATGTAGGATTCTTTGTGAGAATCAACTGCTCTTTCTAGTTCCTGGAATCTACTCCCTCATCATCTCTCCTTTCCAATTCCTCATCTTCTTTCTTTTTTTTTTCTTTTTTTTTTCTTTTTGAAGACATTCCAGATTAAACAATGTGCCCAAAATCAAACAGCTAGAAGTATCTGAAGCTGAATTTGAACTCAGCTCATCCAGACTTCAGGACCAGTGTTCCATCCAAGCTGCTCCCCTCATCTTCTTTCCAAGTGTGTCACTCTGCCAACTAATTCTGCCTGACCTTTAAAGCTCTCAGAACTCTCTCCCTCAGATTTTCCTAGACCTTTAGTCCAAATCTCTGCTTTGGCATCTTCCCTTGCATACCTTAGATTGTGTTTGAGTTGTATCTATCAGAAGAAATATAATCTACTAGAGGTCAAAGATTATTTCATTTTTGTCTACCTAATACAGTGTCTAATACAGTAGGCCTAGAATAAGTGCTTGCTAAATCAGGAATATAGTTTCTAAATCTGGTCATCTAGTCTTGCCATTTGATCAGAGAGAAATTCAGTTGTCATAAAGATTAAGTGACATGTGCAGGATCACAAAGCTAGAAGGATGTAGAGGAAAGATTTGCACCTTTGTCTTCAGCCCGCAAATCTAACCTCTTTCCATTGCATCATTCTGTTGAATTAAACTGAATGACTTTAAGCAGATCATTCTAAACTCAATTCAACTCTTCACCAAACTTAAGAACTTGCTATCTTCTGGAATCATCTTGAAATTTCCCTGTTTCGACTTCATTGACCTACATTTAGAGATCAAATGCATCATTAAAGATTAAGCGTCTAATAATTAGGGGGTGAGGTTTAGATGTCAGAGTTCCAGCATTACTTGGCTAGCACTCTTCCCATGGAAATGTCTAGACCTACATAATTTGTAAATTATTTCATTCATTAAGGCTTACAGGCTGAGCTCACTGTGCACAACGTCTAAATTTTAGATAAATTATCCTTCCCCCATCCTCTATCCCTGGAGCAAACTATGAATTTGAAATAAATTAAGGCTGATGGGACTTTCTTGAATGGAAAAAGGTTTTATTTCTGGCCTAAATCAGACCCTCAAACCTTTTCCTTTTCTATGTGTAGTTTATCATCTTATATTGCTTCCAATAGAGTCTAAGCATTAATTAGTTTGAAAACATAGGTGTGATATTTTTTAAAAAGTTAAATTAGTGCCCCTCAATTTAATTAAACAAAACTATAAAAGTTGGTTTGTAGCCAAGAGCAAGATTTATAGTAGCCCAAATTTTAAATGAGATGAGCACTTAGTAAGCTTAGATTGGCTTGTACACTAATATAAAAGTGATTGTGATGTAATAATTAAAGGTTGTCATCCAAATAAACACTTTCATCCACACACACACACAAAGAACATAGTATTCTCTCCCTGTCTACATTTTCTCCTTGAAAATGTTCCATCTCTACCATTTTGAAGACATTAATAAACTAGACAATAGAGTGGCAGCTAGAAAGATGAGGGGCCTTGAGCCACACTGGAGAAGTATCAGTTGACTGAAAGAAGTCTAGCTTGGAAAGGGAAAGACTTGGAGATAAGGGGAATGGATAAGAAGAGAGACACAGATAAAGAGACACAGAAAGAGATAGAACATTTAAGCATTTGATCAAGCAAAGTTCTCAGATAATTTACATTTGTGTGTTGTAGAAAAATTCTTTTATTAATCTTTTTTCTCTGTGTTCTGGACTCCTTTGTCAGCTTCTTGAGGTCTAGGGACACTTTTTCAGAATGCTTTTTTAATAAATAAAATGAAATACATGATATTATAAAGAAAAACAATTGCATTGATGTACAGTTGTTAACAATATTTAAACAAGTTTTGAGACCCCATGTTGAGAATCTCCTGTAATAGATAAAGACAACATATATAAGGGCGTGGTGGCCTGGAAGGAGGGTTTGGGACAAGGAATTTATGGAAAATAATGATTGAAAATAATTATAGGGCAATCGATTGATATGTCCCTTTTTACAATCAGATTTTGATTTAATTATCATTTTATGGCTAATTTTGGAAAGGGGGATATGTGTGGGATGGCAAGAAGAAGATCTGGGCAGATCCTTCCTCCCAATCAGAACTGACTTCAAGTAGAATGCCTTTTGAGGGCCTTCAAGCAAAAGCTGGTTGACTTTATTTAGCATGTTATGTAGAGAGTGTTGCTTTTCTGAGACCTTTTGGACTATACTGCTCCAAGGCATATTCCAATTTTGAGATGTTGCAATTAGATGATTCTAAGAAATTATAGCTGTTCCCTTAAAAGAAGTTATCTGGGGAGAAATTTATCACATTCAAGCTTATTTTTTCTAGCAAAACTTTTTTAAGATTGAATAACAGTAACAGTAAAACGAAGTGAGACTTCACTTGAGAATAATGGTCCAAACATGCTGTTCTGACTGTATTCCATAAAAGGAATCAGACTATTCCCAGACGTTTTTAACTTGAGGTGTTTGAACATTTTAAAAATACCTTCATGTCTTTTTCACTGAAGTTGAATTCCTACATAAAAACATTGTTCAGAGAAGAGATCTGTAAGTGTCACCCAATTGCCACAGACAGGGATCCATAATACGGAAAAAGTTAAGACCCTTGCCCCCCATGATCTAAGCAGAAGTCAGATAAAAGCTTCCTGCCGAGAATTCGGAGGAAGATGATGTCTAGCATCATCTCTTTGTAAGATGCTGGCAGTCATGGATTCCCTCCCACCATCTGTTAAACAAAACTGATAGTACTAGAATTTGAGGTTGCCTCCAGTGCCTTTCCAGCTGCCAGGAGGAAGTCTGAAATTATTCAGAACCAGGGATGCAGGACTTACCTGGCAGGACTAGGATGGGTTCCTATGACAGGTAAGAATAGAATTTTTCTACAACAACCCACCCTAAAATCAATAGAAATGTGTTGTTGTTGTTTTAACAATGATATAAACACCTCATAAAAAGTAAAATTAGGTATATTATTCAGTATTAAGTCTAACCTTGGAGGAGAGCATGATTTTGCTTGAACAGCATGATTGTTTATCTCTGCTAACATTAATTTGCCTGGGAGGACCTTCCCATAAAAGGTATATTTTAAGGTCCATTGCTGCATGTTATAGCCCAACAATGAAGCATCCTCTGAAATGAAGAGATTGCCTCTTTTCCCATAATTGCACCTAACTGAAGAAAAGATCAGGGGCCCTTAGGTGAATAACTTGTGCATTTAACTTCTAGTAAAAATGAAAATAAAATTAGCTTTGTAATCAGCATTTCTCTCTCCAAAACATTCCATTTCTTTGGTCTTAGAGCTGTGTAAACTATTTCAAAGCAATCTGCTCAATTGGGCGAGTTAATGATATTTAATTTGACCAGGCCAAACTTGACTCGCCTTGCATTTTTTCTGTAATTGCAGGCATCATAACTGCTTTGTGTAATGCAGATGGGGTGCTAAGACAAAACATAAAGGTTGTCATGTTCGGTTGGCTGATCACATGAACTGAAGTCATCACCTCTTGGAAGCTTTCAGTTATGGGATTCCAAGCTGACAGTGTAATAAGTGTTATGAGTACATGGTAATTCAAAACAAATTTGACTGTATGGATGGCTGTCTATGGTTCTGAACTCCCCTCACCTTTTATTTGTGTGTGTGTTCGTGCATGCACGATTTAGATTTAAGCAAATCTAATATATCTTAAACTACCTCCATCAAGATGTTTGGGGAATAGAGGCCAAGGTTCTTAAGGCTTTTTCTGATAGTCTAGGGTCAGAACTCTAGTATTCAGTCATCCTCAAGAGTTTAACCTGAAAATATGTATGTGTTTATTGGTGTTAAGAAAAAATCTACAATAGGGTCAAGAACCATCCTACCCTATCCCCAAGAATAACCCAGCCTCTAGAATCAGAATTATCCCTCAAAATTTACAAAGCATATTTATTGTATGGATGATAGATTCAGGAGCAGAAAGGACATTGGAAGCCACTGGGTTCTTCATTAGAAAAATGAAGCAAAGAATAAGTTGTCCAGGATCACACATCTTCCAAGGACTGTGGCAGGATTGAACTCTGCTTTCCCTGACTCCAAACACAGTGCCCTATGTATTATTCCATACTGCATCCTTTTGGGAATGCTTCCCATTTAGTGTCAGTCAGACATGAAGTGAATTTCATAGCACTTTGCATCTTTTAAACAAGGTTCTATATATCACTAAGCCATGAATTGAAGAATTATGAGATTGTCCGCTGATATGTTAGTTTTGTAGAACTTTTTTGTTTTTTCCTTTTTTCCTTTTTTGTTTACAAGGGATGGCTCTTTGGTGGAAATGAAGGTGCTGTAAAAACGAGAGATATCCTAATTTATAAAAATGAAATGCTTAGCCTCTTCCAGCTTAATATTTTATTATTCAGCAAAGTATATAAGAAAGGTTACAAGGCTCTAGGAAACATTCTCAAAAAAAAAAAAAGAAAGAAAGAAAGAAAAGAAAATTATTTCCTTCTCTATTACTTCTGGCACATAGTAGGGCCTTACTATTTATGAATTGAAATAAAATGGTTTTCATTTAGCTTTGTAATTGAAATCCTGTACTGGTGTTTGCCATGATTGACCCATATGGTTGATGAATGACATTCCACGGTTTGTGCACATGGGTGGGTGCCATCCCACAACATTTTGGAGTTTACCTTACAGTTTTCCTCTAAGCTTCGGTAGAGTGGCTGCTACCTTTCTGTGTTGTCTCAATGCCATGGGAAAATACACAAGCTAAAGTGATTTAAAGGGGGTCTTACTTGTTTCTCATAATCAAATGGCTCAGAGAACAGTTGAATGGTTTGCCAAGTCTTCATGATGGTTGTTCTGCGCCATCATGAAATACTCTCCAGCTTACAATTTCTCCTGCCAGGTCTTTCATGCATGTCTTTCATTGCGCTGTTTAAACTCATGCTGAATGGTTCTACTGTGGGTTTGCAAGCTGTAACTCAGGGAAGCAGCAGCTGGGCTCAATTTGATAGAGAAAATGGCTTGATCAAAGGAACACTGCTAATCAAAATAGGACTTTGACAAATCAGCACTTTGTTAATCCGATTAAGTAGATGGATCAGACATTGATAATGATAGATGTGAACTTGTTCAGAGTGATTTTTGTCATATATCAACTAAGTATCCTAAGGCATGAATTTTACCTCTAAGACAGAGGTGAACTGTAAATATAAAGAAGATATGACATGAGAAGAGGACTGTTTTTAAATAATAATAATAATAATAATAATAATAAAAGATGGCATTTATGTAGCACATTAAAATTGGCAAAAGAATTTTAACAAGTGTTTGTTTGTTCCCTATTAAATAATAATAAATTATTATTAAATAAATAATACAATAAAACAGGCATGATAGATATTAATTTCCCTGTCCTGTAAGCCTGGAAACTTGAGGCTCATTTGGAAGTGGCCCAATAATTTCACCACCTTCCACCATTATTAGGGGCTGGACAAAAAACCTTATTCCACTTATTCAAGCACACTATAAGAATTTTAGCACTGAAGTCATGAGCAAAAATACAAAAACAAATGAGAATAATAATAATAAAAATAAAAATGAGAGTTGCCCACATTTGGACAGCGTTTTAAAGATTCCAGACTACTTTATTCTCAGCCCTGCTGGAAGTTGATTAGTGCCTAGCACAGAGTAGGCATTTAATAAATGCTTATTGATTATTGATTAAGTGACTGACTGATGAAACATATTGTTATTGCCATTTTACAGTTGAAGGCACTAATACTCAAATGGTCTGGCAGTTTATTGGAGTCAGAATTTGAACTCAGATTCTCTGGTTCCATTTGAGAGGGACCTGCATGAAGGCATTAATTGTTTTTGCCTTTCTTTACATGCCTAGTTCTTAGCACAGTGTTTGAAACATAGCAAATTTTTAATAAATATTTGTTGATTAATTAATTATATTAGGCTTTCTGTCATGTGGTACTAGGAGAATTCAGAGCATATAATAAGCCATTGACAAATTTTTTTTAATAAAAATTTTCTTCTTGTGAACAGAATTGTCATTAACAAGCACAAGCATTCTGATGTTCAAAGAATATTAGAGGCTCATACAGCTTTTAAAAAACTATATGTACAACTAAGCAAAGTAGTAACAAAATTACTCTATGTAAATGCAAATGAATGTGGGATTAGAAAAAAAGAGGGAGTAGAGAAACAAGGATTTTTTTTTTTTTCTGCAAAGGATTTTTGCAAAACTGAAAGACATTTCTGCTAACTTTAGATGGTGGAAGGCCAGAAATTGTTTTTGAGATGCACTCTTCTGCTGTGTGAAATGTCTAGGAAAGAGTGTTAAATACTTAAATACAGATAATGAAAGTCAGCCAGGCTGCTGGATTTATGCTCATACAATATCCTTAGTTTTGCATCAATTTCCAAAATTCTAAATTTGAATAGGACAAAAGCTGCTTGAATTGTGTGAAATATAACATTAATTTGCTTTTATGTTGTCAAATTAAGGCTGAAGTGAAGGAGAAGCAGATTATGCAGGGTAGATCATTAGCCCTCATGGGAATTCCCTGATATTGTTTTCTCATCGCAGTGTACAGCTCCCATACCAACCTCGTTTCCCATTTTCCCTTCTCCAGTCTCCATCCCCTTCCCATCTCTCTTTTCCTTGTTCTTAACACTCTCCCTTATATCACCTTTTCGAATTCCTTACAAATTAATAATAATATTTATGTGCCAGGCACTGTGCCAAGTGCTTTACAAATATTATCTTATTTGGTTTTCACAAAAAATAGGTGCTATTATTAATATTCCCATTTTACAGAACAGAGATTATATGACTTGCCCAAAGTCACAAAGCTATAAAATGCCTGAACTCAGATTTGAAGTCAGATCTTTCAGTATCCAGAGCTAGTATTTTATCCACTCCCCCATCCTAGCTACTCATAGGTCAAAGGATTATAGGATCAGAGATCTTAGGAAGCACTTTAGAATCTAAGTACCTCAATTTACAAAAGGAGAAACTGATGCAAAGAAGTCAGAATTAAGATCACTAGAGTAATGAGACAACAGCAGGATTTGAACCCAGATCTGCTAGCTAATTGTTGTTCTTTCTATTGTTTCACACTTCAGATAAGCCTGTCCCACCACCCTTGCTCTGTCGCTCCTCCATGTTCCATAGCTCTGACCAGCCCAAGTATGAACTACATGTCATTGTGGGCTCCTGATGGTCCCTTAAGAGTCATTTACTCAGTGACTTGAAGTGGCAAATTTGTGCAAGCCACCATATTAAAACAGTCATGTCCTCTTTGGATGGACAGAATTCTGTGTTTGAGCCTTAAGCTTACTTACTGGTACATTCAGCAATTTGTGGCCCGCAGCCCCTCTTGCCCAAAGCCATCACCAGTGAAAGTAAATTACTTAAATGGATTGAATCCAAATCATTAATACTTACTCGGCTGTTGTAATTTAGTTAAGGCTTCATTAAAAGGAAAGAGCCCATCATCAATTCTTCAACCCAACTGTTATTTACAAGGCATTTGTGCAAAGTTGCCAATTCAGAGTTCTCCTTGTCCCAATAGGCCCTGAGTTGATGTATTTAAGAGAAAGTAGAAAAACAGCTGCAAGAATCAATGTCCATGTTCTGCTTGGACAAGTAGAAACAGAAGGAAGCTTTCTGCATCTTATTCATAAGGACAGCTCAAACAACATGCAAGCCTTTTAAGTAAAGGAAAGTTATTATAAATAAAAAGTGTGCCAAATAGCATCCACCAAATGCATTAATATGAAGAAGGAGCTTATAAATTATAATAATCTTGAAAAACTCAGCCCAAATATTCAGCTAGCACAAATATTCCTTGGACTCTTAGGGAACATGTTGTTCATCCAAGAGAATTAAGAAAGCTAAAGAAATTCATGACTAGGAATTGGTTGTATGGTGTATGATCACTGCATCACTAGTTCCCAATTTATTGCCAAAAACTAAAACACCATTTCTTGGGACCTAGTTTAATACTATACAGTTTGACAAAATGTCTTGCAGGAGATGTCAGAAGAATTAAATTCAATTCCCGATTTTGTAATTGTCTAGCTATGTGATCTTGGGTAAATAAAGTAACCCCTAAGCCAATGTTTTCTCGGCTATTACGTGGGGACATAGCATTGTGTTACTTAAGTCCATAGGGTTGTCATGAGGATCAAAATCCCTAATTTATAATTAAATTTCAATACATATATGGAAGTATGGTTTCATTTGTGATGGTACTTGTAATTTTACCATCCAACATGCAGATCACACTCTATCCATACCTTCCCACTCTGAATCACTCTTGGCCAGGATTTGGAGCCCATTGTTATGTCTTATTTTCACGAATTGCAGGGATACCCATGGAACAGACCAACTGTCCATATGTTATATGTTTCTCTTGCTCCATGACCAATATGCCGTCATACTTTCCAATCATCTTTTTCAGATGACATCCTTTTCCCTGCTTCTTTTATATATGTCTTTATTTGGAATGTGCTTCAGCCAGCTCCCATATATAGTGCACTTCTTCACTGTCCTTTGGGTGATCCTTATCTCCAACTCTGACAACTATAGTGTCCAGTGATTCAAAACAATATTTTACTAGAAGAATAATGGTCCTGGGTCTCTGTTGCAAAGAACATTACAAGTTTCCAAAGTCAGTCCAGTATTTGGTCCTCCTGTTCAGTTTGGGGACTCATTCATTGTATGTTCCTTGTGTATGGCAAGAGGTATGTATTTATAGTAGAAAATTTTTAACTGAAGATTTTCCCTCAATTCATATCAAGAAATAGGGAGGAAGGAAAAGGGAAGAGTGTTAAGTTAATAAGCTGCTAATATGAGTGAATTGTTTTGCCTAAATCAACAAGCATTTAATAATATGTATTAACATTGTTCAGAAAGACAGAACTGAAATAAACCCTACCCTCAAAGGGATTGCCTTCTGCCCCAGCAGTCTGAAATCAATCTGTCCAATTCACTATAACAGAATGTTCTGGGACATAACAAGGAAAATTAAATTTAATTCCATGTGGCCGGGCCTTTCCACATATCGTTTGCTGGTACCTTGCTGCCTTCCTTCCCATTACTTTGTATTCTCTTTGTTTATACTTTTACAAATATATAAGAAATACTAAAATATACTAAAAGTTAAATTCAAGGTAGTTGTGTTTCAAATGTAGAAACTAGCATCTGAGGAGATCAGGAATGGGTTAGTGTAGGCACTTGAGCTTTACATTAAAGGAAGCTAAGCATTCTGGGAGGTAGGGGTGAGAGGGGAGTGCATTGCAGGCATGAGGGACAGCCTGTGCAAAGACCTGGAAATGGGAGATGAATGAACATGTAAGGGTAATAATGTCACCTACTTTAACTGGAATAGAGATTATGTGAAAAGGAGTCGTGTATAATGATACTAGAAACTAATTAGAATCAGATTGTGAAGGGTTTTAAATATCAAACAGAGGAGTTTTTAATTGTATCCTCCAGACAATAGGGAATTTGAGCTCAGATCTGTGTTGTAGAAATATTTGGCAGATGTTTGGAGCATATAATGGGGAGGGGGGAGATTTGAGAGGGAGACAAGTTAGGAAACTGCTACAGTAAGTCAAATGAGAGATGGTGAAAACTAGAGTCATGTGGATGGAAAGAAAGAGGTTATTGGAAGAGATATTATACAAATGGAATTAAAAAAGATTGGCCATGAGGGATGAGAGAGAGAGAAAAGTCAAACTTATGAAAATGAAGTGATTTCTTTTAGAGTAAAAGAGTATTTTATTATCCTAATTCAGATTTTGCATATTTACCCATCTTTTAGCTCTCTTGTTACCTAGCATCAATATCATGGGTCAATGGAAACATAATAAACTTGGGTTCAAATCTTCCCCATTCTGTTGCCTGTCTTTGAATCAATGGGGTCCACTTATTCAACTGCTAGCCCAAAGATAATGACTGTCAGTGATATTGCAGAAAACTGAAATAGATAAGATTATAAGCCATTTTTATATTTTTTCCTTTATTTTCATCACACTTATAAAAAAATGAATGAGAAATGAAATCTACAAGGGTTTCATCATTGGTTTAAAGTCCTATTTTGTTTCCTTAACTGTTTTAACAGGTGAATGGGAAGGATTTATCTAAAGCAACCCATGATCAAGCTGTGGAAGCTTTCAAGACAGCCAAAGAACCCATTGTCGTCCAGGTCTTAAGACGGACCCCTCGAACAAAGATGTTTACTCCTTCACTAGACTCCCAGCTGGTGGATATGGGCACCCAAACTGACATCACCTTTGAGCATATCATGGCACTGACTAAGATGGCATCCCCCACTCCACCAGTATTGGATCCATATCTCTTGCCTGAAGAGTAAGTAATGAAACAATAAATTACTGAAAATGTGACTTGTTATATTTATTACATCATCAAATCATTACAGCTTTATTTTTTTCCTTCCATGTGGAAAAAAAATTAATGCTTCTTGTAATTCTCCTTTGAGTTGCCTCTGTTTAACTTTATTGTTTATGGAGGCAATAAATTGTAGCCTGCTCTGAACTGTTCCATTCTGTTCCCACATATTAATTACTTTATTATAACCCTGAAGCAGAGTTACTCACATTATATTCTAGGAGCAAAATTACTTACAAATGTTGTCAAAGAAGCTTCAGAATAAAATTTAATCACTCCAAATGATAATTTGAGGATTTTGTAGTTACAACTCAGAGAAATGATCTTTATTTGTTTAAAGACATATGTATGTGGAGTATAAAAAAGAGCCTGGAGATAATAGAGTTTCTTTTTTTGACCCCATTTGCATCCATCTTACCTACATTTGAGCACCATGTGTTAATAATCCAAATATTTGGTTACTATACATTGATGAATGACACTTAACCCTGCCCACCCTTCTTTTTGCCAGAGGTCCAAAGACCATCTAGTCCAAGGACCTACTTTTACATATGAGGCAACCAAAGCCTATAAACATGCCATGATTTGCAAGAAGCACCTTGGACCACAGTAGTAGATCAGTGCAATAGACTAAGTACACAGTACTCAATAGTAAATAACCATAGTAATCTATGTTTGATAGACCCAAAGATTCAGGCTTTGAGGGTAAGAGCTCACCATTTAACAAAAATTGCTGGGAAAACTGGAAAGTAGTTTGGCAGAAACTAGACACAGACCAGCATCTCAATACCATTTATCAAGATAAAGCAAGATGAGTAAGTGATTTAAAACTAAAGAGTGATATCATGAGTAAATTAGAGGAGCATGAAAAAATGTATCTATAGGTCATTAGGCAAAAATTCATGTCCCAAACCAGAAGTAGAAAAGATACAGGAAGTAAAGCCAGATGGTTTTGATTACATGAAATTAAAGTTTTTGCATAACCAATATATCTAAATTAGAAAGAAGACACAAAATGGACCAATTTATAGCAGGTTTCTCTGATAAAGGTCTCATTTTTCATATATTTAGGGAAATGAATTTAATTTATAAAAACAAGAATAATTCCCCAGCTGATAAATGGTCAAAGGATATGAACAGGCAGTTTTATTTTATTTTTTTTTTTATTTTTTCCCCCTGAGGCTGGGATTAAGTGACTTGCCCAGGGTCACACAGCTAGGAAGTGTTAAGTGACTGAGATCAGATTTGAACTCCGGTCCTCCTGAATTCAAGGCTGGCGCTCCATCCATTGCGCCACCTAGCTGCCTCTGAACATGCAGTTTTAGAAGAAAAAATCAAAGTCAACAATAATCACTTGAAAAAGCTCTTAATTACTTCTGATCATAGAAGTGGAAATTCAAGCTACTTTGAGGTACCACCTCATGCTAGTCATATTGGTTAACATAACAGAAAAGGAATATTAAAAATTCTGGTGTGTCGCAAAAAACAAACAAACAAAAAAAAAAAAACAGGCAGCTAAGTGGCTCAATGGATAGAGCACCAGTCCTGAAGTCAGGAGGATCTGAGTTCAAATATGATCTCAGATACTTAACACTTCCTAGCTGTGTGACCCTGGGCAAGTCACTTAACCCCAATTGCCTCAGGGGAAAAAAAACTAGAAAACAAACAAAACAAAAAAAACGGGGACACTAGTGAGATTAATCCATCTATTTTGGAACTATGCCCAAAAAAGCCAAGCATACCTTGGAGCCATCAACATTACCACTAAATTTATAATCCAAATAGAAAAAGAAAAAAAGACAAACAAAAAATTTACAGTAACTCTTTGTGATGATAAAGAATTAGAAATTGAGAGGACATCCATCAATTGGAAAATGGTCAGATGGTATATGGCTGTTGTGCAGTGTTTTTGTACTATAAGAACTGGCTAGCAGAATAGTTTCAGAAAAATACATGAACTGATGCAAATGAGGTGAGCAGAACTAGGAGAACATTGTATACAGTACCAGCAATAACGTAAGGATGATGAACTGGGAAAGACTTAGCTACTCTGATCAAGACAGTGACCTAAGACAATTCCAAAAGGAGGACTGATGAACTCTGAATGCAGATTGAAACAGATTTTTTTCACTTTCTTTAAATTTCCTGCTTCTTTTTTTTTTTTCCAACTTGGTTAATATGGAAATATATTTTGTGTGACTTCACATGTATAATTGATAGCAAATTGCTTGCCATCTCAGTAGATGGGAAAGGGATGAGAATGAGGACAAGAATTTGAAACTCAAGATTTTTTTTAAAAAATGAAAGTTGAAAAAATTTTTTAAAGAGAGAAGGGTAAAGAGTAGTGGGGAAGTTAGAAAACTCCAGACAAAGAAGGTCTCTTTCAGAGCAGATCAGCCCTGTTCTGCAGATTACAATCTTAGTTGCCCGAGGCACACAGAGGCTAAATAAATTAATTGCCCAGAGCCACATAAGTCATTATATATCTGATTATGAGTCTGTTCTCTAGGCACTGTGCAACACTTTCTCTCAGAGGCTCACTATAGACTAAAATTGAATGTTAGTTTATTGGCCAGCATGTGCTTTCACACCTGAGCACAAGAGAGAGATTCTTCCTAAATAAATTCCAGAGAAATATTGATCTCAACTGCCATACTTGTTTGCAAGTTCGCTACCATATGACACATGGGGAAACTCCTCATCTTCTGAAACTAAGTGGTCTGACCCCAGTGTTGTGATCCTTTGGGGGTCCAGAATAACCTATCCATTTGTTAAATGGTCTTGTTCCTCATTGTTGATAATAAGTATTCTTAGGCACTCGGCCATTGAGCTGACAATGATAGGATCCTTGAAAGTGAATGTCTTCTCTCCTCCAAGAAAAGTTACTTTTACATTGAGTCTGACCCCCATCCTCTAATCTCCCAGGGGATTTAGAAATATCCAAACAGCCTCAGAGGTCAAAATGATCCAGATTCTCAGTTATAAGGTCAGCAGCCAATATATCATGTTGGTTACCATGGAGGGTTCTGGGATTTAATGGAGACCATTAAGCTGATGGCTGGACAGCACCATCCTCACCCTAAAAGCCCCATAAGTACGAGTAGTCAGCTTGCCCAGTAAGGCCAGAAAATTGAAAACCGTTGCTTGTTTAAAATGCTATTCACTTCTGGCTTGTTGTTTCCATTGTAAGTGCTTGGGAGGCAAGATGAGAACTAACTGATTACAGCATTAACCTGGGAGTACTAAAGATCTTCAGCCAGCCAGGCTGCTAAGTCAGTCAGTATAATGGGAGCCGTCTGCATCCATATAAGCATCCTCCCCATGCCTTGGCAGGATTCTGAAAACAGGTGCCCTCCTACCTGGAGGAGCCAAAGCTAATTGAGAAAGAATGCCATCCCAGCTGGCGGTGGGAGAGGTTAAGATACTTTTGCTACTCACACCTTCACACTCCTGAGCTCGCTGTCTCCATGTCCCTGAACTCTTCCAGATCTCATTGGGATGGGTTTCATGAGTCACTCTGTATGCAGGGAGACAGCATGGTACACTGGAACTTGGCTTTCACTCCTGGCTCTGCCTCTTCACTTCCTTTGTGAGTTTGGACAGGCATTTTACTTCTTGGGTCTCAATTTCCTCATTCTCATGACTTTCAGAGTCTTGTCTTCCTCGAAATTCATGATTTGATGGTCCAAATTTCCTTCACTGGAGGGAGGCTCCTGTTTTTCTAAGACCCTGGCAGTGTTTTAGTGATGGCTACATTATGGTGTCTAGCCCAGAGAAAGGCAGTAAACCTGAGAAGAGAACTTTAATCTTGAGCACTTGCCTTGGGCCAAGCAGTCAGCTGGGGCTGCTCTCCTGTTTCATAGCCCTTCCTCCTCTGAAATATATCTTCCCAGAAGTCCAAGTATAGCCTCCTAATTACTAAGCAACCTCATGGCCCCAAAATATTTCAGGAGTGAATGATAGAAAATACTTCCTTTCCCCATCAAATATCCATGAACGATATACAACTGTGCCACCAAAAGGAAACAAGGAAAAAAAAAAACAATCCTCACGTTTCCATTTGCAGAGAAGTGCTCACAGTGCCCTATCATGTATTTGCTATGACACATGGGGAGGATTAATGAAAATGATGCTTGAAACAACCTAAATCTTGTTTCATCTTCTTAGGCATTCATCTGCTCATGAATACTATGATCCAAATGACTACATGGGAAGCATCCATCAGGAGATGGACAGAGATGAGTTAGAACTGGAGGTATGACCAATGTCCTTTTCTCATCCAACATGTCCAGTATGTACATGTGAGCCATTTAATTAAAAGAAAATATTGCATTGCCATTCAACTTGTGCAATTTGCTTTTCCTCCCCTAAAAGGAAAAAAATAAACAGAAATAAAAGCTTGAACAAAGCAATTGTAAAAGGTAAGAGTTTGTTGTTTGTTATACAATTCAAGCAAGCCAGCAATAAGTGTTTATTAAGCTCTCTATGGACCAAGCACTGGGGATACAGTGAAAAGGTAAAAATGATCACTGCCTTCAAGGAGCTTATATTTAAAGAGATAACATGTACATAAATGGCTACATAGAAAACATCAAAAGAATAAGTGTAAGATAGCTTTAAAAGGGAAGGCATTAGTAGTTGAAAAGGAATGAGAGAAGGAGCAACTTTCTTTGAAAACTGGTACTAGAGTGTATCTTAAGGTAATCTGGGGATTCTTAAAGCTGGAGGGGAAAAGTGAGAGCATTGTATTCCTCTGCACAAATGTGCAGAGTTGAAGCTTCACCCTTGAACAGAGTATCCCCCAGGCTAATATGGCTGGACCAATAAGTATGTGGAGAGAGTATAAGATCTCTGGAGAGCTAAAAAAAAATGCCATATTTTTTAAAGCTTTGGATGTCAAACAAAGAAGTTTATAACTGCTCCTAATGAAGTAAAAAGCCTATGGAGGGTGAAATAGATGTGTGCTTTGGCAATTATGTATGGCAGGAAGAATTAAAATGGAGCTTATATGGACTGTTTATGTCTGATATGGTGGACCCAAGCTGATGTTAGGCAGAGCAACCACATTCAGACACATTGTGCCTTGACCCCCAAAAGACTGATATCATTCTGAACCCTTTTAAGATAAAGGATGACAGTAGCAAAGTGGAGAGAGACTTAAGGTAGAAAGGCCAATGGGAAACTCTTACATTAGTCCCAGTGAAAGATGGTGAGAGGACAAGACATTTTGTAGAGAATGAAATTATAAGTTTTGGTGACTTAAAAAGTCTTCTACCATTCATATCCTTTTTTTTCTCTCTGTCTCTTTTCTTCTCTTCTCTTCTCTCTCTCTCTCTCTGTCTGTCTGTGTCTGTCTCTCTCTCTCTCTCTCTCTCTCTCTCTCTCTCTCTCTCTCTCTCTCTCTCTCTCTCTCTCTCTCTCTCTCTCTCTCTCTCTCTCTCTCTTTCCTTTTCTCCCTTCCTCTCCCCTTAAATCATTATTACCTACTCTGCGCAAGACAAAGACAGGAGATTGTGTCTAGAAACCTGGCATATGTGATCCCCACATCTCTTGTTGACTAGTAGAAATGTCATCTTGCAATTACTGTTTCTAGAATAATAACTTCTTCTGAGGCAGAAGATATAACATATACCCAGAGAAAAGCAGGGTGTGAGCTACTTGAATGCTGAGGAGATGGCTATCCCCAGGAGGGACCAAGGTTGTAGATGGAAAGATGGCATATTGTGACATCAGAGTTTCATATTGTAACCAGGTATTCTTTCTGAGTAGGCACCTCAGCTCACCTTCACTTACAGGAAGGACCTTTGATTTCATAGATATCCAGAACTCCTGCAGAGGAAATCCTCTGCCAAAGCTGATCTGCACTCTCCCATTTAGTCTTAGAAAGTTGCCTGGGGCACTGAGGAGATAAGAGACTTGGCCAGAGCTAATTATGTGTCAGAAAGAAGACCAGAAGTTCTGAAACTTGCTCTCTACTGATCAGATATTTTCACAGTGAACCTGTGTTCTCACCATGGCATACCCTTGTGAATTTGATAGTCACAGATAAAGAGTTCCTATAGAGCTGTGCGGGTTTTTTTCATTCATTCATTCATTCATTCATTCATTCATTTATTTATTTATTTATTTAGATATGTGTGTGTATGTGTGTGTATGTATATATATATACATATATATGTATATATATATATATATATATATATATATATATGTATGTATGTATCATAGAACTAGAAAGAACACCAGGGGTCATCTAATCCAAGTATTCTATTTTTAAGATGAGGACACTGAAGTCCAGAGATTATCCAAAGTCACACAGATGGTAGGAACCATCCCAGTGGGATTTGAAACCAAGTCCAGTCAATGCTTTTCCAAATATTCCTAACCACTCTTAATGACCATGAGTGATTCCCATAATGATTTTTGATTACTTTCTAGTAAAATTTGGTTTCCTATCAAGTATTTAGTCAAGAAGACTTTTTTAAAGAGAATTTTAGAGAATACTTTTTTTTTTTTAAATTAAAGCAGATTAATTACTTCTGTGCTTCTCAGGTCAGCCAGTTGGAAATGGTTAGCATTTTGTCTTACTTCAGAGTTGGTCATCAGGCAGCCTGAGCTAAAGCATTAGTACTTACAAATGATACGAATTACTTGGTAGCAAAAGGGGATCAGTTCAGTAATAAGAAGATACCCAAATGGTTGGAAACTGCTGTTCTTGGGATAGTTCTAAAAAGACTGAAGATGTTTGTTCCAGTGTTGGAAGAGAGAGAGATTAATGGGAGGGAGCAGTATCCTTACACACTCACTTTCCCCTGGATAGTAAGTAGCATTTGGATTGTCCGTGGAGAAATGGATTCCAACCCAAAAAACCAGCACTGGTTGCATTTATTTGGGATGGAGGGCATGGAGAGCAGAGGGAGTGGCTGGTGACCAGATCTGGGAAAACAAATCTTCACCATTTATAAAACATGCTTTGAATTTAATTGAAGCTCCATTCCTAAAACAAATATGGCCCAAAGAAGGCTAATCACCGGCTTAGTTAAAATTAAAAAGAAGAGTCGTGTAAATCTTCAACTAGAGTGTTATTTCGATTGGCATCTACTTAAAGCTAGCAAGATTGCGCGTTAGTTACATTTACTGTCAATTACATGCAATGTACAACAGTTTCTGTTTGATAATTGCTTAGTGTTTTGCTTGTCCAACCACTTTCCTCTTAAAATAAAGGATTATTTTCAGGAGAGAGAGAATATGATACCCAAGAATATTTTATTTGGTGTTTTAAAAAAAATTGGTTGACTCTCCTTCAGGCAATAAAAATTGCTTTGTGCTTTTGCCATTTAATTACTAGACATCCATCAACTGAGAGATACAATGTAGCAATGTGGATAGAATCCTTGAACTCAGATTCTTACTAGTTGTGATGCTATTGTCCCTGAGCTCTTTGCTTTATCTCTAACTCAGTTTCCTCAATTATAAAACCTGGATGATAATAGATAATACTGCCCAGGGCCATTGGGAGAATCTAATGAGGAGAATCTAAAATTAATTTGTAAAGCACTTTACATAATGCTGGTTATTGTTCGTAAGCAGAATATAAAGCCAAACTGAATCTGTTTCTCAGAGTCCTTAATCTTCTCAGCAGGGGACAGACCAGGTCCAGGTTAGTTTGCAGATTTCATTTTAGAGAAGCAACCTGGCCTAGTGGACCAGTTGTGAAGCCCTGGGTTGCTCTGACAGCTCTGTGTCTATAGGCTAACTTCTCTCTGCCTCAGTTTTCTCTTACATATTTATATTTCTTAGTTCACAGAATTGCGAAGCTCAAATGAGATCATGTATATAAAGTCATAGACAAATTTGAAAACTCTTTGTCAATATCTGATGGGAATAGTGAGAGAAAAAAGAAGTTAATAATGAAGAAATAAGAATAAATAAGAATAACCTCAAAATATCCTGGAGAACTAGACCAATATGCTGTTCTGGAACTGATTCTTGTTGCAGACTGCCCTACAAAACCCAGGACATAAAACTAATTCATAAAAATTAAGGAAACATCAAAAAAAATTAAAAATTAAAAATGAATGAATCTCTAGCTAAAATACTATAATTTTCAAGCTGCATGAAATATAAAACTTCCAAAGTGTAGACACCTGACTGGCGAGTCAGAGTCTTGAGAATGGGATGAAGTACATAGCATCCCATTGCTGCTCATCTTGTATTGAAAATACTTTCAAGTCTTCCTTGTTCTATGTCTTCCCTGTTAGACGACACCGGAATTCATCCTGTATATGTCTTGTCTGGACATAGTGGTTTGGGTGATGTGTCTCCCTCAATAGACTGAGCTTTTTTAAGGCAGGATCTGTTTTTCTTCTTATCTCCAATACTTAGCGTCATACTTGGCACATAAAGCTAATTGACTGACCAACATTGAGCCTATAAAAGCTAAACTTTCCACTTAGTGCTTTGATTCAATTATAGAAAGTAAGTTTTGTTGTTCTCTTGTACAATCCTGTATTGAATATTAAATGTGAAGGAATTGCAGGGCAGGAACATCTCAAAATCTCTATTTGAACCTCACTCAATGAAAGGATGAGACAGTGAGAAATAGTTTATTGGTAGAAGGAATTGCCTTGCCAGGTATTCTGTGGGATATCATAGATAAAATAAAATACATATGATGGGAATAGTGGTGGTAGTGATGGTGGTGTGATGACAATAGAGAGGAAGATAAACCAGAGCCAGCTAGCCTTGGAGTTAGGGAGAGCTGAGTTTCAGTCTCCCATTTGGTACACAATTAATTGTATGTTCCTGACAAAATTACTTGACTTCTTGGGGATCCAGACAAACAGCTGCAGAGAACAGTTGCTGATCTGTGTTGGTAGGAGTTTCTTCATGGGAAAGTTGCCTACACTAAAATCATAGATGTGAGGCTACAAGGTGACCCTCAGAGCAGTAAGATGAAATTCTCTCTAAGGCTTAAGGAAGTCAAGTCACTTGCCTACAGGTTGGGAGGAAATCATTCATATGGAATAAAATGGTTAATTTCCACTTAATATTACTTGACTAAGATTGGATTAAATTATCTCCAAAGTCTTCTCCAGTTCTAACTCTGTAATTCTGTGATCCTATGATGTCAGCTGCACTTTTAGTTCACCTACTCACTGTAATTACACTCATTGGAGCCATTTGGACAAATGGGAAATTCTGTGGAGTTGCCAAGATGACAAAGTAGAAGAAGTTATACAGCTCAGCTTTCCCCAAATTCTAAATGGCAAACTCATTGCCACACATCTCATCCACCCACCTCCTCACCCAGGATCAGCATTAGATATATTATGCAGAGTAGAAAAGGTGGATAGCAGAATTTTTTCCTCTGCAGATTTATTGGAATATTTTAAGCATGATGCACTGAGAAAATATATCCTTATTCTAAAATATCCGAAATGAACATATTTAGAATAGTGTCAAATCCCAATTATGCAGCAGCTACTTGGAGGCATCAGGATTATACCCAGTGGTCGATCTACCAACTAATTATCTGTAAAGATTCAGGTACTTACCACCTGCCCTAAATCTTGTTTTCAGCAACTAAAGGAAGTGGGAAGAAGAATAGTAGTAAAATAGGTTTTTTAATGTTTTAATTTCCCAAGGGCTCCATCAGTCATATATAACATTATATGTCCGTTAATCAGCTTTCATCTGCGGTTATGTGCTGATGATAGCATTAAAAGTATTTAGAATAACCAAGCAGAGAAAAAGAATTATTTATGTTTTCATGAAGGAAGGCAATTCTCACCAATCATGCTTGGTTTTCAGGGAGTGACTTAAGCAAAATAGAGTCAAAGTGGTAAAAGTTTCCACTGACTTAGAAGAGTTGGGGTGAAGGGCTGACCACCCCAGATAATGGTAGCCAGAAGTCCACTGATTCTTTCTCCAGATCTGTGGGAGGGTTGAGAGATTCATGGGTCAAACTCCCAGCTCACACCCTTCTTCTGTGAAGCCTTCCTTGAGTAACCTCAGGGGTTCTTCTTCACCTGAATTCTGAAGCCTTATCCTTCATAGATTCCCTTCATGGAGCACCTGGCCTGTCCTTACTGTGTAGTGTTTGTCTCCCAAGAGAAATACTAAGAGGTATTTATGTAGTGCCTTAGTTTTTGCAGAATGCTTTGTCAACATTATTTCTTTTGATCCTCAACAGAAACCTTGCAAGTTAGATAATCTAATTCTCATTTTATAAATAAAAAACTAAAACTAAGTGAGGTTAAGTGATTATACTCACCAGTTGCCCTTTCCCAGTGCCCAGTTAGATCCCGGAGAGCCATCATCTGGCCAACTCCCTAAGGACTCCTGGACTTTGCCGTCGGCCCTCATTGTAGTATCCTTAGAACTCCTAAGTCTTGCCATCAGCCCTGCTGCATCATTCTTAGATCTTTCTGGGTCTTGCCATTCTCCCTGCTGCTTAACTGCCTTCTATGTGTCATCTCCCCTGGGTTAAGCTCTGAATTTGATGAAAGCAAGGAGCAATTCACTCATTCTCTTGAAATCCCCAGTACTTAGTACAGTTTGGGGCAAATAGTGAGTACTTAATACATTCCTTTTTTTCATTCATACACAGTTGGCAAGTATCTGAGTTACATAATACTTGAACCCCGATTTCTCTTGATTCCAAGACCATTGCACTTTTTTATACCATATATATCTCCAGAAGGGCCTTATATCCATTATGCCAGTGACATTTTAATTTATTTGAAAACGTTATTGTTCAGTTTCTCAGTCACATCCAACTGTTTGTGACCCCATTTAAGGTTTCTTGGCAGAGATACTAGAATTATTTGCCCTTTTCCTTTCCATCTCACTTAACACATAAAGAAACTGAAGTAAGCAGGGTTAAGTGATTTGTCACAGAACTAGAAAGCATCAGAGACCAGATTTCAATATGTCTTCCTGACTCTAGGCCTGGAGCTGTATTCACTGTACTTCCTAGCTGCCTTTGAGAGCATAGACTATGTCTTATTCTTCTGTGTATCCTCCACATCTGTCCATTGTGGTGGGAACTTAATAAGTTTGTGCTGTTTATTCTAAATATATCACAGACACACATCCTGAAACCTGTCTCTTTGCACTCAGGTCATTATTTTATCTAGCTGGCAATAGACATGGGGTCTATTTTATTATTAGTGTAATATGCTAAAAGCTTCAGATGAGTTTCTAGAGAAGTAGTTATTAATGAGGTATATTTGAATTTTTTTGAAATATTGTAATAACTTTATTTCTTTGTAGCTGGTTTCATTTATGTAGGGATCAGCCAGATGGCACAATGGATAGAGTACCCTCCTGGAGTTAGGAAGACTCATCTTCCTCAGTGCAAATTTGACTTCACAGTAGCGCTTTTTGTAGTGGCAAAAAACTGGAAATTGAGTTGGATGTCTCTCAGTTGGGAAATGGCCAAATAAGTTGTGATATATGAATGCAATGGAATATTATTGTTCTATAAGAAATGATGAGGAGGCTGATTTCAGAAAAGCCTTGAGAGACTTACATGAACTGATGCTAAATGAACTGAGCAGAACCAAGAAAACATTGTACACAGTAACAAGATTATGGGATGACTAACTGTGATAGACTTGGCTCTTTTCAACAATGAGGTGATTCAAGATAATTCAAAAAGGCTTGGAATAGAAAGTACCATCCACATCCAGAGAGAGGACAATTGAAATCTGAATGTGGATCAAAGCATAGAATTTTTGCCTTTTTTGTTATTTGTTTACTTGTTGTTGTTTTTTCCCTTATGTTTTTCCCCTTTTGATTTTATTTTTTGCACAGCATGACAAATATGGAAATATGATTAGAAGAATTGTACATATTAAACAGGGGGGAGAGGGAGAAAATTTGGAACATAAGGTGTTACAAAAGTGAATATTGAAAACTATCTTTGCATATATTTGGGAAAATAAAATGCTATTTTTTTTTAAAAATCTGGCTTCAAACCCTGCCTAGCTGTGTAACCTTGAGTAAGGCACTTAACCTTGTTTGCCCTGATTTCCTCATCTGTAAAATGAACTAGAAAAGGAAATGGCAAGTCACTTCAGTTTATTTGCCAAGAAAATCCCAAAATCATGTCACAGTCAGACACAAACAAAAATGTTTCATTTGTAGGAAAGAAGGAAAGAAGCATTTATTAAGCACTTACCATGCTCTACCCACTGTGCTAAATGATTTCACAAATACAGTCTCATTTGATGCACCTAACAAGCTTGGGAGACAGATGCTGTTTACAGTTGAGGAAACTGAGATAAAAGAGACCAAATAATTTATCCCAATGTCACACAGTTGTTAAGTCTCTAAATCAGAATTTGAACTTCTTTTGCCCTGACTTCCAAGTCCAATGTTTGATCAACTAGCATGTGTTTGTGTGTGTATTTTTCTTGTTTATTGCTCTTAGAAACTTATGCTAATGACTGGAATGATTTAAATTTAACCTGAAAGGGCATTAAAAAAACTTATAGTCTTGACAATTTAGCAAAGCATTGGGGTTATTAGAGGCTGCCATCCAGATATTACCAATAAATTATTCATACCAGCTTGATTAATAGTCTTTTTAAAAATCATATCTTCATCTTGATGAACAAATATTTTGTGAGTATGCTTATACTGCTATACCCAGATCACCATAGTCCCTGTTTGATTAAAAAAAACAACTCGGCTTCAAACTGGAATTAAGTTGGAAATTAATGAGGATCAATGGAATGTAAGGATTTTAAATTTGCACTGGTCTCAGAGATACTACTCTTCATTATAAAACCATAAAGCTAGAAGGAATAGGAATATTTAAAAACACAAAATCTGAGTTGGAAAGAATATCCCAGACAAAGTAGTCCACCCGTGACTGATCAAAATCCTTGCTATGGTATTTCCAACAAAGTTTGAAAGCCCCTTGGTAGGGAGAACCTCCCCAGATTGCTTATTCCCTGCCCTTAGAGATCATCTATTCTAAGCCATTCATTTGACAGATAAAATTGAGGCCCAGAAAATACTCCTCAAGGGCAATATGGCAATGTATACATAATTAATCAGCAAGCAATTAAATGCTTACCTTATTCCAGGTACTATATTCAGAAAACTATGGCATGGCAAGGAAGGAAAAACAATCTTTCACGTTTACTATAAATTCTAATGAGAGATATAACATGCAACAACTAAATTCGAGTGTGTATCACATATATTGTATCTAGGATATACTATAGCATATTTAACATTTATGGGGCTGCCTGCCATCTAGGGGAAGTGGTGGAGGGAAGGAGGGGAAAAATTGGAACAGAAGTGAGTGCAAGGGATAATGTTGTAAAAAATTACCCATGCCTATGTACTGTCAAAAAAAAGTTATAAAATAAAAAAAAGAAATTTTAAAAAAATGTATATTAGAGAGGAAAAGAGATAAGAAGCTAGAAGGAAAAGTAAGAAAATAGGAGATATGTATTGTTAAATGTTTAAAAATGGATTCTCCCATTAAAATATGTTATATAAAACACACACACACAAAAAAATTGAATGTGTGTAACAATGGATATGGTGTATACAGTACACAAGTGAATATAGTACAGTGGATAGAACTCCAGACTTGAAATCAGAAAGACATTTCTTTCCAAGTTCAAATCTGGCTTCAAGCATTCACTCATGTGACCCTGAGCAAGTCACTTCACCTTGCCTCCGTTTCTTTATCTGTAAAATGAACTGGAGAAGGAAATGGCCAACTACTTTGATATCTTTGCCAAGAAAACCTCAGATAGGGTCACAAAGAGTCAGTTACAACTGAAATGATTGAATAGCAATGATATATATAGGGAACAGTAATCGTTGGACACACTGTATCTTGACCCCAAAGTTGTGATGTCATTTTGTCCTCTTCAAGAATGAAGGACAACTACCACTATAAAGAGTAGATGAAAGCATTCTTAAAACAGAAAATATGGAAGGATGAGGAAAAGCCTCCAGAATAATGTAGATATTGAGATTCCAGATAGAATCAGTTGCATGTTCTCTTTGCCACATTGGTCATTGACTGGAATTTTGTTTATTGCCCCCATATAAGCTAAACCCCAAGAGCACAAAGTTTTGGGCGGAGGTACTTTAGATCCTTGCTTCAGCTATCAGGAATGGTTGCTATGTATGCCCTTTTTGCGAGACCTTTTAAATGTCTCTGCCTCTTACTTCCTGTGGGACCTTAGGCCAGTCACTTAATTTGTAAAATAACCATATTGGTACCTAATCTACCAAAGGCTATCTAAAATCGAAGTACCACCGTACCATCCCTCAGCTTCCTGAATTACACATATCTGACTTTGGTTTCTGCTTACTATGGAGCCTGCCAGAGCAGAAAGAGAAACTCGGGTCAACAGCTCTTTCTCACAAAATTGACAGATGCAACAGCAGACCCTTTTCAGCTCTGGTATTTTAACTCTGCTTTCCCAGCATGTCTTTATCCCATGCATCTTTACCTTTTCAAAATCAAATCATTTTCAAGGTAGAAAGATGCCCCCAAGAGACTTCACTTAAGTCAACAAATCTACTTCCTCTGAAAGCCAGTTTTCTTTTTAAATAGCATCCTGGACAACCAGATGGACTCCAGGGTGGTGGAGATGACCTTGTTCACTCACTCAAACATCTCGAAGAACATTTGGTTTTTCCTATCACAGCTCACCTTGGTCTGGGCAGAGACTGTTTGTTGTTTTCAGGAAAAGAACTCGGCCATTACAGTAACCTTTCGCAAAATCCCACTAAATTAATACAACATGACTTTCTGGGTAATTGTGTCCTTCTAGGAGTAACTTTAATGGGAGCCAGCAGCTAAATTCAGTGCTACACTAATCTAAGAAAATTTGTTGTGGTTGGACCATGTGTCATTTGGGGGATGGTAATACCTGAAAGAAATACCTGACCAGAAATAGGAATTACAAAAGATTAAATCGTGAGCACAGCACCTTTGAACATGATTCCTCTAGCAGAGGGAGTGATTCACAACACCTACTATGTTCCAAGCACCCAGAATTGAATAGGAAAAGGAAGTTAAGAGGTATAATTGAGATATGATATAGTTGTTTCTCCTCCTCCTTCTCATTCCCCTTAACTTTTCCCTGACACAATGGCCCATATTTTCAACATCAATAATTATTCCAGTTGTGATGGTAAGTTAGGAAATCTTAAGTTTCCTCCAGAATTGAGCAGCTAAACATTAATGGAGAGTTGAGTGGTGGGTGTGAATGGAAAGTAGCAAGTTACCAGTGAGGAATCCTACAGGAGGAGAGGTTTAAAGGGTGTCAACAGACAACAATATTATTCCAGTTTGTAAGTTGGGGAATCTTACACTTTCCTCCAGAACTGAGCAGCCAAAGGTTAATGGAGACTTGAGTGGTAGATGTGAATGGAAAGCAGCAAGTGACTGGTGAGGAACTGTATAGGAGGAGGAGTTGTGAAACACCACTCTAGACTTTAAGAAGCTTACAATATGCTTGAATATCTGACAAAGTATCAAATATTCCATAGCATGAAGGATCAAATATTTAGTACTTTGGAAGGGAGGGTCCTCAGAAACCATCTAGTCTTATCACCACCATTTTACAAATGGGGAAACTAAGGTTTTAGAGAGGTCTTACAAGTGGGATTTGAACTCAGATTCTCTAATTCCAGAGTCAACATTTTTTCCTACATCCCATGTTATTTGAGCTAAAAGATTACCTTTAAGATAAAGTAAAAAACAAAAAACAAAAACAAAAAAAAAACCTCTTCTGCCTGGCATTTAAAGCCTTTCCCAATATGACTATGCTATCTATACCTTACTAGAGAGATCACACATTAGTCCTCTCACACATGTTTTGCATTCTGGCCAAATATGTCTACTATACATGCTCTTTTTTTTTCCTGAGGCAATTGGAGTTAAATGACTTGCCCAGGGTCACAGAGCCAGGAAGTGTTAAGTATCTGAGATCAAATTTGAACTCAGGTCTTCCTGACTTCAGTGCTTGTGCTCTATCCACTGCATTACCTACCTGCCTCCTAATGTACATGTTCTTGTCAAATGTGCTTCCATTTTTTTTCACATGATCTGCTCCCCCAGCCCTCTGCCAAAGTTCTCCCCTCTTAACTTCCGCTTCATAGAATCCATGGCTTCCTTTAATGCATCATCTGCCTGAGGCCTTTCCTGATCTCCCTAGGCATTCACATCCCCACCAGTCAACTACTTTGCACATCTCTTTAGTTCTATACATGTTGTTTCTCCCAATAAAATGAAAGTTCTTATTTTTTCTGCCTCTATTTCCCCATCGGGATATTATAGGCTCAGGATGTTGTAGGCATTCAGCAAATGTTTACTGAATTAAATATCTCCCCATCACTGCTACAGATTCTAATCATTCTTCTCAATAGAAGCTAGCTTTTGTGTCATGACCTAAACCTTGTGTTCAAGCTAGACATTCTTAAAATGATTCTTTCTGCCATTCATTCTTCTCATGACGTGTTTGCTAGACCCTTCACTGTCCTGGTTGCCCTCTCTGGACTGGTTCCAGCTTTTCAATGTTTCTTTTAACAAATTTCTGAATTTAGTGGGAATATTACCTCCTTGTTTTGGATACTCCTGTGAATGTAACTAGAATTTAGATTGGCTTTTTGGTCAGTCCCTTAAAACATAATAAAAATACTGTTTTGGTTTTTTTTCCTTTTTGAATAACATTAGAAAACAAGGAGACACAGTGTTAGCACATTCAAATTTTTCTCCTTATGACCTTTTCGAAGTATGTCTCAGTCTTTTTCATGACTCCCCGTCTGAGGAAGAACCTGCTGATGGGGCACTAAACTTTCACCCTCGACAATGTCCCTTTATGGCGATGGAAGATGTTATGTTTACATTCAGCTTAGAGCCCTCCATTTGGCTGGGGACCAAAAAATGTCACCAATTTTACTGGTTCACACTGAGTTGGGGGGATGGGGAAAGAAGGTCAGTCAGAATTAGCACAAAGTCTGCATTATTTGAATTTTACTACTCCTCTTTACGGACACCTTTATGTGTCTGAGTTTCTTCAGCCATAGGACACAAATAACAGTACTCTTAAGAGACACTTCATAAGATTGTCAGGAAAAAAGCTTGTAACCACTAAAATATATTAGTGATGGCTAGATAGTGCAATGGTTAAACAATGGTTAAAGTGCCAAACCTGGAATTAGGAAGACCTGAGTTCAAATCTAATCCTAGACTGTATGAGTCACTCAAGCCTGTTTGTTCAGTTTCCTCATCTGTAAATTGAGAGGGTCAGACTAAATGACCTGTAAGGTCTCTTCTAGCTATAGACTTATAATTCTTTGGCCCCCAGAATGCTACCCCTAATATTTACCATCTAAGTTATCGTGGGCATGTCATGTGACTTCTCTGCACCTGAGATTTTCCATCTGTAAAATGAAACTATTCTATTAAATGACTTCCATGGTTTCTCCCAGTGCTAAATCTGCCATCTTTTGCCAATGCCTACCACATGATAGGTGCTTAATAAGTGTTAATTGACTATTATTGTTAAACTTTGTCTCTTGAAAATATTCATATGCCCTGGTGGTCCTGCCACCTCATCAATATGGATACTTCTTCAACAATGCAGATTGCAAATTTCTTCAATGTCTGCTGTTTTTGTGCCACTTTTCTCCATATTCTCCCATAAATCAACTGCAGGACATCTAACCAGTATATTGAGATGTTCTTTACACGTTGTTGACATTTTGTGGATACCAGTGGAATACAGAGACTGCCCCACTTTCATATTATATGACTGACTCATTTCTTTTTTCTAACCATTTTTCTTCTCTATTGACATCCTTTAACTTTTCCTCCTGTACGATTCCTCATTGGTAACTTGCTGCTTTCCATTCACACCCATTATTCATCTCTCCATCAACCTTGGGCTGCTCAGTTGTAGAGGAAACTGCAAAGTTCCCCTATTTACCATCACAACTAGAAAATTATTGTTCTCTGTTGGCATCCTTTAAACCTCTCCTCCTGTACGATTCCTCATTGGTAACTTGTTGCTTTCCATTCACACCTACCAACTCTCCATTAACCTTTGGCTGTTCAATTTTGGAGGAAATTATAAGATTTCCTAATTTACCATTACAACTGGAATAATACTGATGTTGAAAATATGAGCCTCTGTGTCAGGAAAAAGTTAAGGGCAATAAGAAGGAGGAGAAGAAGGAAGAGGAGGAGGAGAAGGAGGAACAACTATGTCATTCCTCAGTTATACTTCTTAACTTCCTCTTCCTGTTGAATTCTGGAACCAACTCATTGTCTCTTTTCAGTAGCTACCCATGAATTATAGATTTAGAAATGAAAGGAGCCTTTGAGGTTTTGTTCTCACAGGTGTCTTTTGAGTGTGCAGAATTAGATTAAAATGTAATTGGGAAATGCTTTACAAAATAAATAAAAATTCAAAAGAACATATATAGTATTACTATGTGATTTTCTAAGTCAATATAAGGCAGGCAGCCTGTTATACCATTTCTGACTCTCTGTCACCTTTATATTGGAGTTTGACACCATAGTTCTTACACAGCCTCCTCATTTGACAGTTGAAGAAGGCCCTGAATTGGTTAAGTTACTTGATTATAATCAAACAAGTCGTCCCTGGCAGTCTCCAGGACTCCCAAGCCAGCCCTTATTCCCTGCATCCTGCTGCCTTCCGTATGTGCTCTATAAGCTGTCCATCTAACTTCATTTCTTTCCTTATCCTTATCCTTGAAGTAGATAATCTTTATTCCATCTATTGCACCACCCCCATTTTACAGATGGGGGAAAGTAAACCACAGAAAGGTTAAAAGAGACTCACTGAGCATCACATAGCTAATAAGGATAATAAGGTAGGATTCAAAGGCATTTGTTGTTGCCTCCCTGTCTGGCACTCTCTCCACTGTACCACCCACTGGATTCAACTCAGCAGACATATATCAAGTACACACTACGTTCCCGTAATGCTAGAGAAATAAAAACAAAATGTAGTCTCTGCTTTCACAGAGCTTACACTCTCCCGGGGATTGAATTTGGGAGTGGAAGGAGGGATGACAGCTTTGAGTTCCATCCTGAAGATGACTATTTGAACACCTCTCCTAGAAAAAGCCTCCCTGAAACGAGCATCAGAGAAGCTAGCGATCAGATTTCAGCAGGCTTCCCCATACCCGTCCACTGGAAGATAATGTTTTACAAACCAGTCCCAGCGACCTGTCCAAGAATACGTACTTTGATGAGTCCCGTGGATGAGATGAGAATTTGCTGTGGCAACAACTTTTATTCCTGCTTGGCTGGTGGCTTAGATCGGCCTCTACAACTTGTTAACACTTCCTAGACAGCCCCATAACTTGCTCCCAGAGGCTTTAGTTGTTTTCAAAGGTCTGATTTCCTTCTGAAGCCCAGGCTAATTGGGCCATGCAATGTGCTCTGTGGCTCAGCCATTTGCTGAGCTCGTGTCTCATGCCAAGCATTCAGGCCCCCTCTGCTTTTATCTTCTTTCATTTGCTGTAATAAAGCCTGAAACTAATTTCTCGACTGTAAATATCACAGCTGTTGTGGAAAACATTAATTGCATGCTATCACGTTGCCCTCTTTTCTGGGATGAATTTATGCAGTAATCTCTCTCTGCGAGTCACATTGCTGTGAATATTAAAGGAGCCCGAAGTGAGATCATCTTAACTCCACACGTTGGAAACATTTATATTAAAATCGGCGAGTGGCTTTTGTATGAAAATGTCCTTGTTTGTGACAGCCATTGAAGTATTGCTTTTTAAAAAGATTTGCCACTAGAAGTCCTGACACTGAATGAAATATAGGTGATTTTTCTTTCCCTAAGATCAATGAAAGAACTATTTTCAAAATGACTTTATATTGATTGAAAGGTCAGAAATGCCCTCAGCATTGATTCCCCCAGACATAATCACTTTTTGTTCAGTAAGTTAACCTGCTGTCCACAGTCAAATGAAAAGAAATCCAGGATGGCATTTAAGCCAAATATTTTCAAAGCATTTGACAGGTCTCTATCATCATGTAGCGCATTTGATTTTGATGTCCTTTTCTGTGCCTAGGAGGTGGATTTGTACCGACTGAACAGCCAAGACAAACTTGGTCTCACTGTGTGCTACCGGACGGATGATGAAGACGACATTGGGATTTATATAAGTGAGGTAAGAATGAGTTACTACATTCCCTCTCATTCAGCCTAAATGATGAAGGAATCTCCTTACCCCAAGTTCAGCTCAAGATATTCTTTGGCAAAAGTATAGAAAGATCATTCATTCATTTTCCTTTCATGTGTTCATGAGTGAATGAATGAGATAGAGAGATGATAGAGAGAAATGGACTCACAGAGACAGAAATATATAGAGAGGAAGAATAAAGGAGGGAAAAGATAGAAAAAATAGAAAGGGGAAGAGAAGAGAGACAATGGCCTCTGACAGTGGTTGTGTGACCCTGAGGAAGTCGCTTAATTTCTCATCAGTCAACTCTCTAAAACCTTAAGTGACAAACAAGTCCCTTATTGGCTTCTATAGAGACAGTCTCTACTCTCCTAATTCCCTATAAGACATATTTGGACCCTCTGAAATAAATAAATATAGAGTGCATGAGCTTTTGATCATTTGTATCTGGAGGAATTAGAATGAATGCCATCAATCTTAATATAATGGTGCTCTATGATCAAATGCAATTGATTGGCAGCCCTTGCTGGCTTTATGGTCCTATAGCCTTCATATCATTTAAGGACCCTTTCCTTTTCTAAATACCAGTCTGTAGTTCCCTCTAGGATTTGGGAATCTTCAGCCATTGTGGTTTAAAAGTTTGCTAAATATCATATAACTAACTTGCTATTAGGAAACATAATGAAAAACATTGTATCCGATTATCCTTCCTCATCTTTTCACTCTTTGGCTGTTCCTTGCTGAGCACAAAAGCCCCAGTATCATCCTTGTCATCAGACATAACTATTTCTGAAATACTTGCTGGGAACTTCTGAACATAATAGACACCACAGCAACATGCAATATCTTCATTTCAGATATAATTGGCTGAGATTTCAGTAAGGCTTTCAAAAAAAGGGCTGGAGATGGAACATTCCCACTGCTTTACCCCTCTTGCATGTCAGTTGGGAAACTACCCTTTTCTGCACAAAGATAACACCCAGCCTATCCCCAAGGGAGACCATGTTTGTTAGAGGCTGACTTTTGACACTCTTTTATTGTGTGCTTCTAAGTGGGTCCAGAGGGGCTATCCATCTCTGTGGTTGGCCTCCTAGGTGCTTGGAGTTGGAAGGAACCTAACCCTCCTCTATCTTTCAGATTGATCCCAACAGCATCGCCGCAAAGGATGGACGTATCCGAGAGGGAGATCGGATCATCCAGGTGGGTTGCCTGCTCGTTTGTGTATTTGTTTGTTTACTTCTGTACAAACACAGAATTGCAAGATTTGCAGAGACCTTGGGGGCTTCTAGTCCAAACCAAAGTCTCTTCTCTATAAGCCCCCAACAAAAGATCGTCCAATTCCTACTTAAGGACCTCAAGTGACAAAAGAACCCACTTGTGTACGCCCATAAAGAGGCAAGAAGATAATGAGTATTTAGAATGGTTGACCTGGAGTCAGAAGTAACTCAGTTCGCATGTAACCTCAGACACTGGACTGGACAAATCATTTTACCTCTGCTTGCCTCCGTTTCCTTAGCTGTATAAAGGGAATTATAATAAAACCTATCTCCTAGAGTTGTATCTTCAAAATAATTTTTGTAAAGCATTTTACAAACATTAAAGCCCTATATTAATTTTAATTATTGATAATTATTACCTCCTAAGTTCTCATTTTGCTTATAGACATGATTCCTAGAAAGATTTTCTAGCCTCAGAACTCAGTATATCTCTTTGCACCTTAATCTGTTTCTTCAAATTCTGACCTCCAAGACCCAACGAAACCAGCATCATCCTCTGGATGATTAGCAAGAGCACTGTTAGTCAGCTAAGGCCCAAGTTAGAACCTCATCTCTGAAACTTAGACTGTGATAACTGGGGGGTGAGTCACTCAGCCCTTTCAGCCTTAGTTCCTCATTTGTAGATGAGAATAATAGCCCCTGCCTCTCAGAGCTGTTGTGAAGCTCTAATGAGATATTTGTAGAAAGCTTTGTAAGTACTGATAAATATTACTTATTATTATTACTTATATCCCACCTGGGTCTCACAGTAACATTTACATCCACCCTGTGCATGGAGTCAGAACATAGAATGCACTCACTGCATTTGATGCCAAAGACTTTGACATCTGACACTTAGAGATTAATGAGAATGGATGGCTCCAATAGCCCAAGTGGAGACTTGCAGAAGACATTCTAAAATCTCCAATTCCCCCTCTCCTTTAAGTTTTTCTAAACAATTGTTCATAGACCAAGATTTTCAGGTCCTGTCTCACCCTGAGGTAGAAAACCATCTTTGGAAAAATATCAGTAAAATTAACTGGACCGTTCCTAGCTTGCTTAGTTGAATATTTAACTCACTTCATGAAGTTGCTCTTAAGGGTAGTCTTTTTATCTTGGGAATTCACTATCACCTCGGTAAGGCCTTCCATATTATAGTCATCCATCTTCCTAAAGGATTCCTGTTCCTTCTGGTCAGGTTTCCATTCATCACCTTTTTAGCTTCTGTCTCTAGGACAGAGTTATCATAGACTGTTAAAGCCAAAAGGGGCAGTAGGGAGCAATGAAACCCTGCCCCTTACTTCCCATGGGACTATGGGATAAAGCTACTTCTGTGGTTCTCTAAGCATGCAAAAATGGAGGGTGGGAAGAATAGACTAGGTCATTCCAACTCTAAATTGCCTTGCACATGATATTAACCATATGTTTAATAAATCTCACTGATTTGGTCTCAGCATCCCACAAGGCTCTGTTTTGCTCTGTTTCAGAGGTATGGCTTCTGTGCCTTCCTCTTACTCATTACATACTCACTTATTTCTAATTCATTGTGTGTCTTTTTATTATAAAAGATATTGAGTGATTTCTTATACCTTTAAGATTCCTCTTAGTCTTTTATTCTCTTAAATAATCTAAAAACTTAAGGGTCAAAACTAGACTCATTGACAAATAATTTCCCTCCTCTTTCAATCTCTTTCTGTGAGTCTCAGTGCTCTCTCTCTCTCTCTCTCTCTCTCTCTTTTGTCTCTCTCTCTCTCTCTTTCCATATCTGTCTGTCTTTGTGTCTCTCTTTGTCTCTCTCTCTTTCCATATCTGTCTGTCTGTCTTTGTGTCTCTCTTTCTCTCTCTTTCTTTCCCTCTCTCCTCTACTTTCCTCCTAGGTGTGCTGGTTACCTCCAAGTCTTACCTCAATGGCTTGAGATTTTCCCACACACTGTCTTGACTCAGCACCCTCATTACCAATACCTCCATGCCTATGCTTTCACCTTCCTCTCCCCCAGTACAAGATCTCCCTCTGTTACTTCTTGCATCTCAATAACAAACCACCCAATGCCACCTGTGCTGTTTATTGCTTCAGCATTACAGTTACCTCATCAGCTAACCCAGCAGTGGCTTTCTCGTAGGCAGGTGCCAAGAGAAAAAGGCATTGGTATAACGCCTTTGTTATGTTTGGAGACAGATGTTCTTTTGTGGCTGGGTATGATAAATGACGTTCTGGGTGTGAATTAGGGAGGTTATGGAAGGCCAGGGCTGACAGTGGGGCTATACAGAATCAGGATGGATAAAGCCTCTATACACAGAGACTGATTGAATCACTATACACATTGTTGTTTTTTTAGATTAATGGTATAGAAGTACAAAACCGAGAGGAAGCCGTGGCGCTTCTCACCAGTGAAGAGAGCAAGAATGTCTCATTGCTAATAGCAAGACCTGAACTCCAGGTATGGCAGCTTCGTGTATGTGCAAAGATATTCCTATTGTTTTCCCCTTTGTGGTTCAACGTCTACACTTCTATCTCTAGTGCAATTATCTCATTATAATTTTTGATCTTTGAAATGAGCACCATAGAAAAAAGGGAGAACTCTGGGTCTCCCCAAATCATTGCTTGTTAATAACCATTTCTCACATAGTACAACCCCAAGAACATAGAAAGCTCTTTGTTGAATTCCAGAAATCTTGGGTTTCTTTCAGGTTCCTTTCAGTGGGACATTGCCAACGTTATCCTTAAATAAAGCAGTTACAGTTATATACAGTTATAAAATGCCTGCTTCTCTGCTAAATACTGGAGACAAAAAAAAATAAAAAAGATATACTCTCTCCCCTCAAGAAGATTGCATTCTATAGAGGAGAGAGAGCATATACAAGGTTTTTCAGTCATGTTCAACTCTTCCTAACCCCCTTTGGGGTTTTCTTGGCAAAGTTACTGGAATGGTTTGCTATTTCCTTCTCCAGCTCATTTTACAGATGAGATATACATAATTAGGTATAAACAAAATAAACGCAAGGTAATTTGGCAGGGAATGGGAGTCCTTCATTGTCCTTTCTAGGAAAATGAATTTCGTATCCAGAATCTACTTATCTTAAAAGAGGAACATAACTTGACAACCATAATTTATATCTCTCATATAATTTCTGAGAGCAGTATTAAAGTATGGATTGCTGCTAAAGTAATTCTCTTTAGTATAGTGTGTGTATGTATATGTGTATACCATGTGTCTGTATAGAGCGAGGTATAATGAAGAAAGAAGAGTTAAGGGGTCAAAGCTCTGGGCCATGTCAGTTCTATTTTATATGTAAAGACCCAAACTAAAAAAGCAAATGAGAATCAATCTCCAAAAAAAAGGGACAAGAGGTTAACCCATCAATGATGAGGTGATAATGATATTTCTGAAAGGAAGGGAATTAGCAATCATCAACATCATATGATCTTAATTCTGGGTCCATGAATTTTATTTTAAAAGGTTCTAAACCTTTTAAATTACTATATTTCAGGATAAGTGGTTTCCTTTATAATCATATGTATTTTATTTTGTGCATTTAAAAACACGATTCCAAGAAAGGGGTCAAAAGATTTTTCCAGACACTGCTTCCAGGATTCCAGGACACACACACACACACACACACACACACACACACACACACACACAGTTTAAAGACCCCTACTTTAATTCAGTTATCTCGGTTTAAGATGAAGAAAGAAGTAGTATCTTCTCTAGGCCTAAGGTTTTGGGGATATTAGGTGGCACAGTAAATGGATAATGTGTACACATTATCTGGGAGTCAGAAAAAAGGCACCTTTCTGAATTCAAATCCAGCCTCAAGCACTAACTAGCTGTGTGATCCTAGGCAAGTCACTTAATCCCATTTGCCATTCCCTTCTCCAGCTCATTTTACAATTGAGGAAATGGAGGCAAACCACCCTAGCAGCTTTGCCAAGAAAACCCCAAATGGAGTCATAAAAAGTTAGACATGGTTGAAACATCTGAATAAAAGGCCTAAGATTACAGAGCCAATATTGGAACCTAGTCTCCTGCCTTCTTGTCCTTAGCTAGTCTTTGAAATCCTTTAAGCTTGTTTGAGTACAAAGGACACCTTGGATTTAGTTATCTATCCTAAAGGTTTAGCAGGATTCTGTGAAGACAGTAACATGGTGTGTAGGATAACTTCCCTGGGAAGAAAGGGAAATGAATGGAGAAGTTTCTCCCAATTAATTTTAATGAGTTTCCATACTAACCTTTTCTCCCTTTATTAGAAGATCTAGAGAGTCTCTAAGAAAACAGGAAAATGTACAAGTTATATTCAGTCAGTTGGTCACTGCCAAACTTTTGTCAAGTGATAACTACAAGCCAGCCCTATGCCAAGATCTCTAGGGATATAGAGAAAGATCAGCAATCCTTTTCTTCAAGGAGGAAATATGTAGATACTTAAGAGATCTAGAGAGAACAGAGGAGAATCAAATTCAGAAGGGAAGGTATTAACAGTTGAGAGGCCTCCTGAGGAAGGGAAGACTTGAATTGAGTCTTGAAGGATGCCAGGGAAACAACATGATAGAGGTAAAGAGGGAAGGCCTTCTGGGAATGCTGGATAGGCAAACCAGAAGCATGGGAGATGGGAGATGGAATATTGTGTGCTGAGAACAAGTAAGACAGTGTTTCTGGGTCAAGGACCTGCTGAAGCTGTGTCTCTGTTCCCCTTTCCCACAGCTGGATGAAGGATGGCTGGATGACGATAGAAATGATTTTCTGGATGACTTACACATGGACATGCTGGAAGAACAGCACCACCAAGCTATGCAGTTCACAGCCAGCGTGCTTCAGCAGGTCAGAATGTGTACATGCACACGGGATGGGCGCTTAGCCCAGAATCAGTGATCCTTATCCCTTCTCCCTCACCACCCTCCCCCAGTGGAACCCAAATTTGGAAGACCATTATAAATGCCAACCAGAAATTCCCATGGGAGTTTAGATGGGAGATTCCCATGAGGAGAGAAGGGTTGTAATCAGCCCTGTGGGAGCTGCCAACGGATGGAGACTTTCAGATGTTCTGCTTAGCTCTGTCCAAGCTAGTTTGAGTATAGACTCAAAATAATAGAATTGCTTTTCCATTTCAGAACTAAGAGAATTCGAACTATTAATATTCTTGGCCAGGAGATGGCTACTGTTCTGACTTCTTAAAAGTTGAAAAATAAAAAAGTTGCCTGAAATTGGCTTAATGAATACTTATGATGTCATTGACACATTAGTATAAACAAATGATCTTCTGAAGAGTCATCACATAAGATTGATTTCAGGGTGCCTGGGGAAGTTTGAATCCCTGATAAAACATAAATTGAAGACTGAAAATAGTAACACCTGGCATTTCTATAGACAGTTACATAGAGTTTACAATGCAGTGGCTCTCACAACCTCACAAAGTAGGTACTGGGGGTATGAGGGTCAGATGAGGATCAAATAAAAACTCAGATTTACACAGCTAGTGAGCTTCTGAGGCAGGAGTCAAAACTAACTAGGTTCCTCTTGACCTGGAACACAGTGTTGTTTCTAGCACATCACACTGCCACTCTGAAATATGATGGGAATTCTGAGCGATTCACCCTGTAATACCCCCTCTAAAAAAAACTCTCCCTAAAAAGAGTCTTTCCCATTAAAAAAAAAAAATAAAAAAAAAAAAGTTTTTTAATAAGATGAAATTTCGTAATGGGAAATTGGTCCTATATACTTTCCTCTTTTCAGCAATGTTGTTGTTGTTTGTTTGTTTAGAAAAAGCGTGAGGAAGATGAAGGCACCACGGACACCGCCACGATCTTGTCGAACCAGCACGAGAAGGACAGCGGCGTGGGGCGCACAGACGAAAGCACCCGCAATGATGAGAGCTCCCGCAACGACGAGAGCTCCGAGCAGGAGAACAACGCCGATGACCACACCACGTCTTCCAATACTCTGGGGAGCCAGAGGAAGCTGACCTACAGCCAGGACACCCTTGGGAGCGGAGACGCGCCCTTCAGCAACGAGTCCTTTATTTCAGCCGACTGCACGGACGCCGACTTCCTTGGGATCCCGGTGGACGAGTGTGAGCGCTTTCGGGAACTCCTCGAACTCAAGTGCCAGGTAAAGAGTGCCAATCCCTACAGCCTGTATTATCAGAACAGTGCCCTCGAAGTGAGCAAGAGCGACCCCGAGAGTGTGGACAGAGAGCTGGAGATGCTGAACGAAGAGCTACGCAACATCGAGCTGGAATGTCTGAACATTGTCCGGGCTCACAAAATGCAGCAGCTGAAGGATCAGTATCGGGAGTCATGGATGCTGCACAACAGCGGGTTCCGGAATTACAACACCAGCATTGACGTCCGCAGACACGAGCTCTCAGACATCACGGAACTCCCCGAGAAATCTGACAAAGATAGTTCCAGCGCCTACAACACCGGAGAGAGCTGCCGCAGCACCCCACTCACCCTCGAAATCTCCCCAGATAACTCCCTGCGGAGAATCGCAGAGAGCATCAGCTGCCAGGGCAGCGATGGGGCAATGAGCGCCTCCGCCGCTTGCAAAGTGTCTCAGAGGAATCTGCTCTCCATCACAGAGAGCCCAGAGACCAGCAGCCCCAAGTACTCCCCCTCTCCAAAAGAGCTTGACCTCAGCAAACAGTTGGAGAGCAAAGAGAAGAAGTCTAGTGAGGAAAGCAAGAGCCCAAGCCAGAGTCCAAAGTTGGGGGGCTCTTACCTGTCGCCCTATCACCACTCCCCCTACAAGCACGCTCACATCCCCGCCCACGCCCAGCACTACCAGAGCTACATGCAGCTGATCCAGCAGAAGTCAGCGGTGGAGTATGCCCAGAGCCAGATGAGTCTGGTCAGCATGTGCAAGGACTTGAACGCCTCCAACCAGTCTGAACCCCGAATGGAGTGGAAGGTGAAGATAAGGAGTGATGGGACTCGCTACATCACCAAGCGCCCGGTGCGAGACCGGCTCCTCCGCGAGCGTGCCCTGAAGATCCGAGAGGAGCGCAGCGGGATGACAACAGACGACGACGCCATCAGCGAGATGAAGATGGGGCGCTATTGGAGCAAAGAGGAACGGAAGCAGCACGTCGTGAAAGCAAAAGAGCAGAGGAGAAGGCGCGAGTTCATGATGCAGAGCAGGCTGGATTGCCTGAAAGAGCAGCAAGGGGCCGAAGAGAAGAAGGAAATGAACATCATTGAACTGAGTCACAAAAAGATGATGAAGAAGAGAAACAAAAAAATCTTTGATAATTGGATGACGATCCAAGAACTCTTAACCCACGGCACAAAGTCCCCTGATGGCACTAGAGTATACAATTCCTTCTTATCAGTGACTACTGTATAATTTCCATTTCCAAATCGTGTATATATAAAAAAAAAAAATAACTCTACCATTGGGGTCAAAATTCCTGCCTCGTTCAATGTGGCAAGTTTTTGTATATAAGATAAATAGAATCCTTGTGTTTATAGGTGAAAAACTGAACTCTACAACACTGGGTGTGATAACTGTTTTAACAGGAGAAAACCACCCTGACTCTCTTTGAAGGCAATATTAACAAACAGCTTTTTTCAGATAACTGATTGTACTTTTTTACTTGTTACCTTTTACATAAAATGTTTTAAATTTCAGAAATCTTCTTATTAACCATACTTACATGAAAGAATTTGTTTAAACTATATTCATATTAAAAAGTTAGACATGCTTTTCTTTTTCTGCCTGAAACACAAATACAACTGCCAGTATGTATTTTTACAAAAACCCTCTTTTGTAACATTACTTTGCCCTGGGGCTGCCGTACTTAGGGCCAGTTTATCGATATTTTAGCTCAAGTTGTTTGGCAGATCAGCATCACTGACTTCCCTCTGTGTGAGCTGTTCGAGGCTACTTCCCACACATAACCAAACCAGCAGTGTTTAGCGTTGTGATCCACATTTAAACATTTTTCTTTGTGATATTTCTAAGGAAGCACCAAGGTTTAAACAAGAAGGGCCTGAAGCAGAATATCCTGTGGCTTTAAAGGAGGTTCAAGCATGTTTGCAAATGTTGCGGCCTGTTGAAAGAATTTGCATGTACAGGAAAGTTGTTGATACGAGATCGTCTGTGTGATTTTTAAGTGCCCCCCTCTGATATCTGTTTGCTTTGTAGAGTTGAATGTACTGAATTGAATAAGCAGTTTCATGGAATCATGATGAGTTACAGACATCAAGATGAGGTCAAAATAAATTATTATTTTCTATTTGATCCGCTTTGAAATGATTCCTTCTCATTTGTCATGGGGGAGCGCCTTTCGGAGTAAACTGCTGGGTGTAAACAGGTAGATTGATGGTAGATTATAACATTTTCAACCCCATTTGACCCATCATTCATTGGCTCAATTTGTCTTGAACCCCTCTATGACTGAAGATATAAGAGACACCATCAAGCCATCTAGTTCAAGCCCTTCATTCTACAGAGTAGAAGCCTAAGATGCAGGGAATAAGGGATTTGCCTATGCTCACATAAGTGATAATAAAAGCCCAAATACATACATAAACACATGTATCTATCTATCTATATGTATTGTGTATCTATAGATAGATTAATAGAGTGATAGACTAGATAATAGTTTGCCAAGCACTTTACATATATCTCATTTGATCTTTACAACAGCCTTGTGAGGTAGATGTCTTCTTCTCCCCATTCTACAAATGAGAAAACTGAGGCAGACAGAAATCAAATGATTCTTCCAGTGTTACACAGTTAAGTGTCTCCTGCTGAATTTGAATGCACATCTCCCTGGCTCCAGATCCAGGTCTCTAGCCACTGTACCACTTTTGCTGTAGTAAGTAACAAAGCTGGAATTTGATCTCCAATCATCTACCTCTATATTTACTATTTTTCTACCTTAATACTCTGCCTGCACATGAAGTAGGGCACATTGACATATGTGAAACACACGGGTATTTATCAAGTGAAAGAGCCCATACTATGGCATGTGAGTATTTTGTGCCAGGGGATCCAAGTGGTTTGTGTCGTGGGTAAAGACTGGAATTGGGTTAACATCCTGTAAATAGGAACAGCTATTCATTAACTCCCTAAGATTGTGTTGACATTCTTCTGTTTAAACTAAGGCCTGGAGTTTTTTACAAGTCATTACTGCCCATCAGTAAGAGATATCGAGCTTAAGTCTCCCAAGGATATATGAATTGCTTAAGCCTACAGCTCCTATGTAAGTAAGGCCTTTGGCTCAGTCAATATCAAGTGGAATAATAGCTCTCGTCCAAGCAGTGGTCTTATTTAAGCTAACAATTGATTGTCCTTCTACTCCCAGCTACCAACCAAACTGTCATTAGTTAATGAATTTGCAAAGACTGTTTACAGACAGCCACACTAGCATTTTCTATCAGCATAGGACAAATGCTCAAAAATGGGGGAAAAAAAAACAAAACAGGTTATTTGGCTATTTGGTCTGTATTATGACATATGAATAATTTTGTGTTCTCGCTGCCTTTTTTTGCATTGAATTGACTGAAATTTTGATGAAATTCCTCAGCATATTATTGTTTCATAGCCAGAGACTTCACGTTGGCCACAATCATAGGCCACCATAACTATTTTTAAAGGACCAAAATTTGAGACTCTCTCACAGTTACCACACTTGTAATAAGGCCATCTAATGAAAGCCTGAATTTAAAATACTTCATTCTTCTCTATTAAGGCCTGTATTCACCTCCTTTTTCTAAACAAGGCCATTAAATTTTGACTCTTAATTGCACCCTAACCGGCATGCTAAAGAGTCCCTCTTGCTCCATTAAGTTGAACTGTGGTTTGCGGAGCAGGGTTTTAAAAGCCCCACTTAAGTCAGAAAGGAGAGCTAAACTGAAATTACAATAGAATCTGATATTTTGCTCCCAAGAGAAACCTTTCTGCCTTTGGATCCCAAGAAAGTGGCTGTCCTATAGAGAACCAAGATTTACTTATATATAGTGGTTTAGTGATGAAGGCTTCGCAGGTCTCTGTTTTTTAAAATACTTTGAATTAAGACTTCACTTAGAAGAGGAGAGTTGTGAGAATGAGTGAAAAAAAGCAGAGGGTTACTACCTAAAGGGAGATTTTCACTAAAGGAAGGGAAGAAACATTTATATAGTGCCTACTATTTACCAAGGACTGTACTCAGCATTTAAAAATCTCACAAGTTGTGATGTGATAAATGCTATTATTTCACCCCATCTTATGATTGAGGAAACTGAGACAATTTAAGTGACATGCTTAGAATCACATAGCTGGTAAGTCTCTAAGACTGGATTTGAATTCAGATCTTCTTGTCTCCAAGCCCATTACTCCATCAAGCTGTCCCTACTTAGTAATTATCACATTTTATAATTTCCAGTGCAGTCAACAAAAAATACTAATACTCCCAAAACATTCATGGAGTAAAAAGTCCACTATAAACTGAAAATATCTGGATAGTTAATTCAATTTTCTATAAAGTACAGAACATTGGCAACCACCATTGGGCATAGCCATTAATTATTGACATATAAAAACATATTAGCAAATTAATGTTCAAGTTGATACAAAATCACCCAACATAAATGCATGTTTATGAAAGAGAATAGATCGCAATGAGAAACATCTTAAACTTTTGATCATGTGTATTAGGCATTACAAGAGAGATGTTCAACCATATATTGCCTAGGGATTATTGGTTGGAGAGCCAATTAGAATTATCAACTGAAATTATGTAAATGAAACAAATATAATTATCTGCTTGTGACATTTAGAAATAGGTTATGGGATACTTGCAAGAAAAATTGCCCATGTGCCTGGAAGTCAGGACAAGTGGCCAGAAGGAATTTAAATGTCCCTTCTTTTGTTGGTGTTTCCAATTGGTTTTCAATACCATCTTTGTATTAAGGATTTATGTCTAACATAAGCTAATTAGAAAGAAGTCACTAAACAAAGATAAGATGCCACATATCTTGTCACAATGACAGCAGTCTTCACTTTTGAGAAAATAGCAATTTCTAGTTGTAGTCAGCAATGCAAGATTTTGCTCACAGTTCCATTTCAGCTTTTTACTAAAATAATGCATTTTTTTCTTGAGTTCTAGACTCAACTAGTCCTAGCAATACAAGGTCTACATAAGAACGAGATTTGCCTAGAATTTCATTTTATTTTTTTATTGACTGATCATCTGATCTTTACAAATGCTTTAATAATAAAATAAAGATATGTAACATTAATGGTCCCATAATCACTCTATAAATCCAATCCAAAAGTCATTTATTAAAAATCAACTATATTTCAGGCTCTATACTAGGTGCCACATTTAAAAAAGCAAAAATGAAACAGTAATTGTCCTTGAAGGGTTTACATTCTCTAGGATACAATAACATACCCATAGGCCTAAAACTGGAAATGGCCTTAAAAGTCATCTAGTCCAATCTCCACCTTGTGGAGATGAGTAAACTGAGTCCCAGAGAAGTTCCATTTTCTTCCTAAAGTAGCACAAGTCCATATTTGAACTTGCTTTCTTTGACTTCAAAGCTCCTACTTTGCCCTATATCATACTGGACAACAATAAGTATATATACACACGCACATACACATATAACTCAACATACAAGCAAATTTTGCAAAATATACATCTATTACAAAATACTTATGATTGAATTGCCATTCAGATTTGGATTGATAAACTGAGTCATAAGATTTCCCCAAATCTAGACTATGCCAGTTCTAAGCTCAATTCAAAGCAGACAATCAAATACTTATTTGTTATTGTTTTTGATAAGCCACTTTTCAGTCCTTTCTTACTCTTCCTGACTCCATTTTGGGATTTTCTTGCCAAAGACACTAATGACTTGCAATTTCCTTTTTTAGCTTGGAGGAAACTGAGACAAACAGAGTTAAGTGACTTACCCAGGTTCACTCAGCTAAGAAGTGTCTGGGGCTGAATTTGAACTCAGGAAGATGAGTGCTGACTCCAAGCCTGGTATTTTATCCACTGCATCACCTAAATATCTACTGTATGTTAAACATCCTGCTCAACATTGGAAATTTGAGAACAGCATACAGAAATAATCTCTATCTTCAAGGAGATCCTTAAATTAAGAGAATTTTGCTCATTCCATTTGACACAATATTCTCTATCCTTATGGAGAAGATAGCTTAGGGATCACTTAGTTCAACACTTATTTTGTGAATATGGACCCGAGACTCAGAAGGGCTAAAATGGCTCTCACAGCTATATACAATCTCTTCCATAAACATTAAATAAAAACTAGATACAAAGTCAAGAAGTCTGCACTGTGGGATCCTATGATTTCACTCAATTAATTGAGTATTTATTAAGAACCCACTGATAGAGCTCTTAATTTATGAAGAATTCTCTGAAAGACTGATGATATTATTTTTTAATAAACCAATCTGGCAAGTTTAAATTCAAATGCAAATATAAACACAACAGATCCCTGATCTCAAAAAAAAATTACTTTTCATAGGGGAGTGTGTGAACAGACACAAAGAATTATAAGAAAAACTGATTAAGCTGGAAGAAAAGATTCAAAGAAAATGCAATAAGAGTAAATAAGATCACCAAGGGAAAGGGGAACATTAAAGGAGGTCCCCACAACTAAGGTGTGGGAGGCATACAGAACATGGAGCAAAAGAACTATGAGAAGGCAGGCTCATAGAAGTTGAAGGAGAAAAGAGTTCTCAAGGAGGTCAACAGTATCTCATCCTCAGGAAGATAAAAGAGAATGAGAATAAGGGGAAAAAAAGGATTTAGGGAAGAAGAGAGTGCTGATGACCTTGAAGAAAGACTGCTTTCAGGAGAGCTGGTGGGTATTGAAATTCAATTTAACAAACATTTATTAAATATTAAATTATTAACAAATAAACATTTATTAAATTTATTAAATGCACAGTACTAGGAAAGGGAAAAGTGAAGGTAAACATTAAACCCTGCCACCATGGAGCTTTCATTCTACTAGAACCTTGGGGTATGACTAGAATAGGGGATGGAAGACAAATTCTGACTCTTTGTCCAGTATTTGTTTGTCCAGAGCAAGGGCTTTTGTTAGCAATAATAATAATATCTAGCACTTATATAACACATATTAGGTATCAAGTACTAGGCTAAGGGCTTTGAAAATATCTCATTTGATCCTTAAAAAACCTGGGAGACATTCATTATTATTGTTATTATTATTATTATCATACCCATTTTTCATTTGAGGACACTAGGTAAAAAGAGGTCGAATGATTTGCCCAACCAAGCTCACACATCTTAACTGTCTGAGGCCATATTTCAATTCAGGCCTTCCTGACTCCAGACCTCTATTCACTGGATCATTTAACCTTCTCACCTTTTATTTTTCATGAATCCCTTTGGCCGTATGATGGAGCTTTGGCCCTTTCTCAGAATAAAATTTTTAAATGTATAAAATAATAGGCATATGATTACAAGGGAAACCAATTACATTTAAATATAAATGTCTATTTATAGATATTTTTAATTTCTGGAGCCATAAAGAGTCCCAGTACCATTTTCTTGGACTCTGGGTAGGCTCTGAATTATGGGGAGATGGTTTATAGAAAGATTGCAGATCTATGCCATTGAGAAGTCTTTCATAAAGGCTTAGAGAGCTTTAGATGGGACCAAGTTTCAGTTCTAAAGAGACTGAGCAAAACAATTGCAATTTTTCTGCAATATAAGCTTTGCCAAAAAGATAAAAAATCTACTTAACGATCTGGGGCCTTGGATCACAAATACTTATACCATCACATAGAGAGAAGGGTAGATAAAGATGAGAGACATGCAGAGACAGAGGGAGAGAGGGAGGGAGAAAGAGACAGAGACACAGAGAGAGACAGAGACAAAAACAGACACAGACACGAAGAGAGAGAGAGACAGAGAGAGAGAGAGAGAGAGACAGAGAGAGACAGAGACAGAGAGAGACAGAGACAGAGAGAGACAGAGACAGAGACAGAGAGAGTTAGTTAGTTAGTTTGTGGATCATAGATAAAGAGATAAAGAACCCAGCATAAAGCCTGACAAATGAAGGATTTAATAGAGAAAAAATATATAAGTAAAAACTATGGAGAGAGTTAAAATTTAAAGTTTTCTCTTCCTGCCCTTACTAAATGAGCCAGAGTTCACAAAGTCTTTCTACTAGTCTTTTCTACTAGATTGTACTCTGCAAAGGTATTGGATTTAAAGGAACAAGAACTGAGATCTGATAAGATCCTATCCTATTGAATGGTCTAGAGAAGAAAAGCAACTTGAGTATCTTGTGGCCACCCACCTCCTGTGATCACTTTATCTCCCTGAGGGAGAATCAGCTCCTCTCCTGACATGGACCCTGAAAATGAGACTGGCCATGAGTTCAGCTGTGCCTTGTCACATATCACCTAGAATATGAGACTTTTTCAACCAAGTGTGTCTTAGCTTATCTCTCAAACCTGCTCCTGTAAGTGATCTCTTTAGATTTCTCAGCAGGGACCAGAAGGAGTAGCCTCTTCTAAAGCTACCTTTATCCAACAACCCAGAGGATAAAGGAAATGATATAAAGATGAAAGAAAGATTTCACATCAGTAAAACTGGGAGTCCTGCTTGTGATCACTGTGAGAAGCAATAGAACCGAATTATTGATCGATTCCAGAGGGGCAAAATGGGGCTGATGAAAAAATATTGGACATCTGAAGGGAATGGGGTGGATGTCTGTGGTAGCCAGTTCGCAAAGTGACTTTAAGGATCTAACAACATGATGTATGTAAAAACCTTTGCAACCTGAGGATGCTATGTGAATATTATCAGGACCCTCCTCCCAGGGAAGGAAAGAGGCTCAACATCGTACCTACAAATGACAGAAAAGCAGGCAGTATTTGGCTAGAGGTCTTTTTCTCAATAATACAAGTAGTTAATGAGGAATAGTGACCCTGTTTTTCAGAATTCCACCTCCATACTGACTTTGGGAAGATCTTAAAAACAGCCTATTATCATTTATTACATTAATAATAAGCATTAAAAATGATAATAATAATAATAATAAGCATTATAAGTGTCTGTAATCCAAGACTCCAAATCTTTTAATAGTTTATTTTTCCTTTCCTATTTTTTTTTTTTGGTTAGGGTCATGTTTGTGGAAAAATTGCACTATTTTGGCCCAACCTCTAGAGAACTGTGACCTGATCCTGTCTCAATCCTAATGTTCTCTAATCCTGTAAGAAAGATTTCTCAATAGCACACATTTGATATCTTTCAATGAGCCTATCTCCAATGATCTAGCACCTACCCACATTCAGCAAAGAAGATATTGGAACACCTTATGGCTCAGATAATTATAATAATAATAGTTTACATCCAAAGTCATAATTTCCATCAGTGTGAGCAACTCCCAGTGTGGTGAGTCCCTACACCTACACACATGAAAAAGTTGTCTGTAACAGGTAGTTTGTAACATATAAAGTTTTGTGTATAGTGCTAAGGGTGTAAGTGATTTGTCCATGGCCAAAAAATAAATGTCTCTGAGGCAAGAATTATACCCTGGTAGGGTAGCTAAATGGTACAGTGGATAGAGCATGGGCTCTGGAGTAAGATAAGTTGGGTCTAAATCTAATCTCAGACACTTAATAAAGAATATAAATAAATAAATAAAACAATTGATACCCTGTCCTTGGGACTCCAGGGTAATTTTTCTATGGAAAAAAAAATAACCCAACCTCAACTTTCAATCATACTGATACACAAGTCAAAATATCACTATCATGATGTCACTGATCACCTTCAAGATCAAAGGACAAACAATACATTTAAGAGTAGACCCATTTTACTGATGAAAAAAGTCAGCTTCAGAGAATTGAAATAAAGACACAATAATAGAAAATGGCAGAGTTCAGATAAGAGGAAGAATCATAATACATAGAATACTGATCTTAGACTCAGAAGTCCTGGATTTTAGTCTTGGAGTGGCAGCAAATAACCAGCAGTAGGATAAGTCCCTTTCTCTGGGCCTCCATTTTCTCATTTGTAAAATGAGAGTTTTGGACCTATTCCATAAAGTCCCTTCTAATTCTAAAGTCACACAGATTAGATAAAGGGAGTTATATGAGTTTACACTCACCCCTTAAGACAATCGAGCCCAAGGCAGGAGTTCCAAAGAGGATTGAATTGGGTTTCCAGTTGGGTCATTAACTGCAAGCATGAAGAGGTTTCCAAATTAATATTAGTTTGGAGAAAACAGAAGTCCTCAATGGGCCTTTTTGGACAAGACATCATGTCACATGTTGAGAAAACCTCATCTTATTAAAATAAGTTAGAAATATTAAACAGATCTACCCAAAGAGATAGCACAGTGGACAGAGCATTGCACCTGGAGCCTGGAACATGTGAGGTCAAAATCTAGCTGCAGACACTTACTAGATGTGTGAATGTCACAGCCTCTGCCTCAGTTTCCTTAACTGTAAAACTGGAATCATAACAGCACATATCTCCCAAAATAGCTATGAGATGATGTTTCTAAAGCACTTAGTATAATGTCTGGCTAGTAAGTACTTAATAAACATTTGTTCCCTTCCAAAAAGGCAAGAAAGAGTGCTTTTACATGTTCCTCATTCTGCATAATAGTTTCTTCCCAGTCCTACCTCTGTTATCCTTGAAAATCCAAAGTTAGAACAAAGCCCAGAAAATATGGGGGGGAAAATATGGTTCAAATAACCATAGGTGGTTACAAAAGCAAGCCTAGGCTGTTAGTCCCGTTTCTTTGACCGCTAACTTGCTGTATATAAAATCATCATCCAGAATCAGACAACCAGGCACATCATTAATAGAGAATAGCTTGCTGTCAGGAAAAGTCGAACTTGTAGTGACCTTCCATGAAAGTAATTGCTTTGTCCTGCTGAAACCAAGGGCTCCCATGTGTCAGCAAGAGAGCTAGGTCAGAGTGTGGAGGGCGAAGAACTACAATCCCCATTAGAGGGACCAGCTTTGTTTTTTAATGATCTCTCCTCAAGCTAGCTCAATTATTTCTGTTTCCAAAGGTAATAAGGACCTATCCAAAGACAAATCCAAGATAGTGTTTGTAAAAAAAAAAAAAAGTGAATCAAAGCCAGCAATGGATAGGAATCAATGGTTCTGGACAATATCCCACCTAAATACAACTATGATCATTTAAGTGGATGGTAAATGGGTCTGAGCACTGGCCCTAGCAAGTAACAAATTTCCTGTGGAATCAGGAGGTTCCAGAAGGCCATTCTTCTCCAGACTTCTCCATCGTGCCCCCATGCTGAGTGTGGTACCTTCTCCCTGCCATCCTCACCACCACCCTTTTCAACTTCCTTTACTATTAGAATATAAGCTCTATGAGGGCAAGGACTGTCTTTCTTTTTGCTTATATTTGTATTTCTATATGTAATACCTGGCAACATAGTAAGTGCCTAATAAATGCTTATTGATTAACTTTCAAAATAAGCAAAAACATGAAGTTAATAGATTACTAAATTCTGCTTACCTGTATTCTTCAGCAAATATAATATATAAATTTCCATCTAGTCACTTCCCCTAGGAATTTTTTTTCTTTTAATAAGATGCCATAAGAAGGATGACTAGGTGGTACTACAGATAGAGCACCAATCCTGAAATTAGGAGAACTTGAGTTCAAATCTAGCCTCAGAGACTTGGTACTTATTAACTATGTGATCCCAGGCAAGTAACTTAATCACTTATTAACTATGTGATCCCAGGCAAGTAACTTAATCCCATCACCTGGCACAAACAAATAAATAAGATGCCATTAGAGAGGCAATATATTATAGGAACCAAAAACACCTGGATTCAAGTCCTACCCTGACAAATCCTGGTTGATTGATCCTAGGTAGTTAACTCACATAACCTCTCAATCTCCCAAACAACTCTATAAGATTACAAATTGCAAAACAGAAACCAGAGGGCATTGGTATTGATGTTTCCTGCATGGCTGAAATCACTGAGTTTAAAGGAGAGGGAGGCTCCAATTTTATTACCTATGAACTAGGCTGGAAAAGTTTTTAAAGGAAAAAGAAAGATGGAGTTGATTAGAGGGTTAAAATGCCCAAAATGTTATCACTAAAATTGGAAGAGTATAACAAAATGCTGAGGTCCAAGTAAACTATAGTTCTTTATTTTGTTTCCCCCACCTAGTCGTAAACTATAATAGCTGTCCCAAGTTTGAAAGCAAATTGCTGTCACTTTAACCAAAACAAATTAGGTAGGCCAAAAAAAACCCAAATAAACTAGGTAGACTCATAGCTGCCCTAGAGGCTAGTTAATCCATAGAGGTATTACTAGCATTACTGATGCTTGGGGAAAATAGCACATGAAAGCAACTGTTATAGCAGCCTACTGTTGGGGGGCTGGAAGGGGTGAGGAGAAAGAGACCACAGAATGCTGGGAGGTTGGCAGAGGGAAAGGGAGAAGATGAAGTCAGACTAGGGAGGAGCTCACCAGCAGGGAGAAGAGAGTGGGGAGCAACTAACTAGCAGGTTCCTATTTTTTACAGCTTACTCTTTTAATATCAAGGTTAAGCTCAGTTGTTTCTACTGCCTGAAGGAATACATGCACTATCAGCACTCTGTAAATGTCAGTGTTCTGTGGCAGAGTCCCATTCGTTCCACCTTGGTTGTATCTCTACTGATCAAAATGCCCATTTCATGAATAACAATAATAATAATAATAAAACTTGATGCTCAGAAAGATTCAATGCCTTCCTCATGGGGTCATACTCGGAGCAAATAGCAATACCAGAATTTAAACCTAGTCTTTAGTCCAGTGTTCTTTGAATTTAGCTGGACTTCCTCTATATATGAGGCTTTACAAATTAACCAGCATTATTAGGAGTCTACTATGCATCATGAAACATCCCTACTATGTGCTAAAGGATACAAGGTTAATAATGATGAAATGGTCCCTATGCTAAAGAGCTTACATTGTATCAAGGGAGATAACATGGATGTATATAGATATATATTCTTTTAAAATGCAAACTGCCTGAGATTATGCTGAAACTGCTTGACTTTCAGTCACTTAAATTATTGTACCTCAGTTTCCTCATTTATAAAATAAGTAGGACTACATGGTCTTTATGTACCCTCCCACCTCTGGTCCCTATAATCAGATGATTTTTTTAAAGCTAAAAAGATGGACAATCATGGGGACATAAAGATAAAATTTCATAGATAAGAAGGACCTTTGGGATTCAATTTCTCATTTTTGAAGTGAGAAAACTGAGAACCAGGTAGAAAGATTCATCCACTCTAGGAGATTATTCTTCCCGACACATCTGTAGTTCTGCATCCTTCTAGTAACTAAGTTGATCTTTTCCTAGACCAGCTTCCTCTCTCAATAAATCATCAAGAAGCTGATATTTTCTCTGTTCCATCTTGCTTCTTCCTGGGGGTCGGAGGTGGGGGTTGCTGATCAGTATATGACAACCGACTCTTTGACAATCAACAAAATGATTTGCCCTGGTTTGTGTGTTTGCTAATTTCCAAGCTGGAAATTCTCTTCCTGAAAATTTAACAACTGATTCTCAAGATCTGGGTGGGGACTTAAAGATCTCTTCCTCTTTTCCCCTCCTTTGAATTCATGTCAGGCAGTGTCCTTCTGCTTTCCTTTTGTTACTACTCCAGCCTTTTTCTTTCCATGTCTCTCCTCCCTCCTTTTCTCTCTCATTCTCTCTTTTTCAATCTCTCTTTCTCTGTCTGTGTCTCTGTTTCTCTATGTTTCTGTCTGTGTCTCTCTCAATCTGTCTCTTTCTTTCTCTCTTCCCTCTCTTTTTCCTTCCTCTATCTCTCTTTCCCTTCTTTTCCCTTTCCTTCTCTCCATTTCTCTGTCTCTGCCTCTCTCCTCTGTCAGTCTGTCTCTCTGTCTCTCCCTCTTCTATGTCTCTCTGTGTCTGTCTCCTTGTATCTCTCTCTGTCTCTCTGTTTGTCTCTGTCTTCCCTCTCTCTGTCTCTTTCTATGTCTCTATTTGTTTGTGTGGGATCTATCTGTCCCTCTGTCTCTCTTTTCCTTTCTCTTCTTCTCTCTTCCTCTCTCCCCCTTTCTTCCCTTCTTTCCTTCTTCCTCTCTCCCCCCTCCACTCTCTCCCATTCCTGCTACATAATAAAACAAAAGGCAATACTTCTTGTTCTTCCTTTTCTCTTGAAAAATGGAGAAGCAGAATTTTCCATATACCTCTTTACCTCTCTATAACAACAGTGGACCAAAGTACAATTCTCCTTACTCTTATGCAGAAAAACTACCCATCAGAATGTGTTTTATCTTTCCCTCTTTCTCTCCCTATCCTTCTTCCTCCCTTTGTCCTTCACGCTAGTCCAGGAGTCGAGAAATCATAGTTTTGTATTGGTGATGGCCCAACATGGCCCAGATTAGCTAATCTACTGCCATTCTCCTTCAGGGACTATTGCTATATGTCACATCTTGAGGGTTATTGTGAAGTGTTATATTCTCCATTTATAGGAGTCATTTAGAAAAGTTTATATATTCATCACTAAGATAAAAATTTTGGGAGAGAGAGTAGAGGGAGGGAGGGGATAATTTGGAAAAATTATTACAAGGGATGATGTTATTTAAAAAATTACTCATGCATATATACTGTCAAAAAATTTTATAATAAAGTGACTATTTTCAATAAAAAAGGAAAATGTTCATAGTAGTTCATATCATTATTTTTAAAATTAAATATCTCTCATTCTGTCAAGCAAAATGATATGTTTATTTTAGTGGGGTTCAGCCCCCCAAGCATTCTAGTATCTATTGCCAATATCTACCCCTAGGTAGAAAGAATATTTGCCTTTAGAGAAAAGCATTCTCATTAACAAAGTGTGACCCAGAGCCAAGTTGCTTCTCCTGGGGATGCCAGATGCCTCCCTTGTTTACTCATTACCAATTAACTCTTAACAATTAGCTCCAGACATGAACATCTATAAATATAGTCATTTAGCATAGTAACATACAAAGCAATGTTAGCATCATCCCCAAACACACTGACCACCTTCCCTGCTCAAAGTGAAGTGCAGTCACATAGAGAGGAAAGACTTCATGGCGATATCCAGCCACATTCGTGTAACACTTAGGGTTATCGCCAAGCTGCATTATGGGTTTCCACACTAGGCTAGTCCATATTTAGGATATTCTGTGGCTCACAGTCCATTGAAAAGCACAGCTCATGAGATGCTACCAATGTGTTTACCTTTAATAATCAACCAGAGTTCACATCTGAAAACTAAGATCTTTAATAAAATAGCATGGCAAAAAAAATCAATAATAAAGTGTTTATTCCCCTGTAAATCTCGGGCACACGTCTATAAATTCACACACATTCAGCAGGATGAGTGGAAACATATAGAAAACATTTGATGAAAAGCCCCAATGTGAAGAAAGCATGTAAGCCATGACATATCGCAGGAGAATAGAGATGTAGAGGGAAAGTATGTCTTTTTTTTTTTAAGAATTTTTTTCCCCACAGTATATATGCATGAGTAATTTTTTTATAATATTATCCCTTGTGTTCATTTTTCCAAATTATCCCCCCCTCCCTCCACTCCCTCCCCCCGAAGACAGGCAATCCCATACATTTTACATGTGTTACAATATAACCTAGATACAATATATGCATGTAAATCCCATTTTCTTGTTGCACATTAAGTATTAGATTCCGAAGGTATAAGTAACCTGGGTAGATAGACAGTAGTGCTAACAATTTACATTCACTTCCCAGTGTTCCTTCTCTGGGTGTAGTTATTTCTGTCCATCATTGATCAACTGGAAGTGAGTTGGATCTTCTTTATGATGAAGACATCCACTTCTATCAGAATACCTCTTCATACAGCATTGAAGTGTACAGCGATCTTCTGGTTCTATTCATTTCACTCAGCATCAGTGGGAAAGTATGTCTAAGCTACACACATGAAGGAATATCTAGGAAGCCTTTGCAGCCAGGATACATGCACATGGGAGACCTATGTGACCAGGATACATATGTAAAGGGAGGGACCGTTCATAACTCTGATGCTCCAAGATAAAATAGTTTCAGATTATACCATTGCATCGATCCTGCTGAACTGATTCCTCACATGGTACATGTGTAGAAATTCTCTGTTAACCATATCATCTCTGCCATGCATATGGGCCTGGTGTTTGGTCCCTGTCAGGAAGTTTTTTTTTCTTATTGCACATGGCCATTGTTTGCCTTTGATCCACTCAGTCCCAAGGTCACTGCCAAGTGCCAAACTCTTTGAAATATAGGATATGTTCCCATTTAATTAAGTGCCACAGGATTAAATTTGTTGCTCAATCATAACATCTTGTTCACCAAGAGCATGGTCTTTCTGAGAAGCTTCATTGTGATTTCTAGTCCGAAAGTCTATATAATTCTGTAATTTTTTTCTCATTAGTGATTCTGTGCCCTCAACCTATTTCAGGGGGACTATGACAAAGAATACCCAAAGTGGCATGATAGGGGTGTGCTGGAGCCAGCTTGAACAATCTAACCAGAACTGGTTGTTGAATTTTCAGTATGAGCATTCATGCCTTGAAAACTGGCAAATGGTATAATTCGAGGATCATTTTATTATTTTGGTAATTGACTAGAATTTTAAAAAATAATAGAGAAAATGTTGATAATGCTGCTTAAATGTAAAAATATATTATCCATTATTATCCTTTTTTCCCTTTTTATAGCACATCTCTGAGTATGTGTTTCACCTACTGTAACCTCTCAGAAAATACAAAATACTTTGAGTGAGTCTGCCATATGCATTAATCTAAGAAAGCATAAATCTAAACCCAGGGAACCTGCATTTTCCCATCTGCATTTCTGAACTACCTCATATACAAACAAAATAATAGACATAAAGCCCTTTACCAACTTTAAAATGCAAAGTACTAGTTAGTATTAGCAATAGATAATATGTCTATAATGCTTTAAATTTTGTAAATCAATTTACTTGCATTATCTGATTTGATCCTCACAGCAATCCTGGGTGGTAGGTATTATTATCAACCTCCCCTTCCCATTATGTAGAAGAGAAAACTGAGACTGAGACAGGTTTTGTGATTTCCCCAGGATCCCAATAGCTATCTGAGTCGGGCTTTGAAATTAGGTCTTCTTGAATCACTAGAACCACTAGGGCTCCATCTTATGGTTATTGCCTCAATATTCTTCTATCTCCCCTCCCATCTCCTCAATGAGAGGTTACTGTGACCCTAACACACATAAATTGTCCTGAGTACAACAAAAACTGCTTTCCAATTAAAACGATAATCAAGAGTAGAAGGCATCTCGAAACGAGGTTTAAAAGAAAAGTAACTCATTCTTCTGCTTCTGGAACAAAGTGATGTAGCACAAAGGATTGTCGACGTCCATCCCTGAAACAAGACCTCTCATACCAACTGTGCAGCCTTAAGCATTTTATCAGTAACAATGGGAATAATACTATAGGCTTCTTTACCTCAAAATTCCATTTGGGGAATTGAATAGCATCTTTATTATTAGGCAGCTAACTGGGACACAGTGGTTGGAGAACCAGGCCTGAATAGGAAGACTCATTTTCCAAAGTTCAAATCTGACCTGAGATATTTATTAGAACTAGGTGACTCTGAGCAACTCATCTAACCCTGTTTGCCTCAGTTTCCTTATCTATAAAATAAGCTGGAAAAAATGGAAAATCCCTCCAATATCTTTGCTAAGAAAACTCCTCATGAAGTAATAGATACAACTGTAATGACTAACCAACAACACTAACAATAAACTAAAACTACTTTTTAAACTATAAAAGGCCATGTAAATGTATGTAAATATAAAAAGATATTAACATATCTGCTAGTGCTATATAAGTATCTGATTATATTTATTAACTTTATATTCCTACTGTCTATTTTATATGTATTTGTCTTTCCCGTTAGTATAAAGGCTTAGATTACTTCATTCTTTGTCCTTATATCTCTAATATCCTAGCACTGTGGCTAGCACATAGGAGGTGTTTAATAAATACTTGTTGATTGATTGATTGATTAATTGGTGTAATGGACAGAATATTGGTCTAAGAGTCAGGTCTCAGTTCATTTCCCAGCTCTGATGCTAGTCCCACGGCTATAACAAGGCAGTATCCCTGGATGCTTCATTTTCTACTCTAACCAGTAGTTAAATGAGAGTGAAATAGCCTTGAATTAATTTTAAAGATGCTCAAAGATCTGCACTCAGTCAGAGACAAGATTAAAACAGCTCTTCTTGTTTTGGACTTCTCTGCTTGTATTATTAGATGGTCCATCAAACACTTGGAGACCTTTTTCTTAATTGGGATTTTTCTGAAGTCGGTTAATCATTATTTATTAAATGCCTACTATGTGTCAGGTACAGTGCAAAGCACAAAGGATACAATGAAAGGCAAAAGAGAGTACTTGAAATTGAGGAGCTCATGATCTAATGGGCGAAATGATATGCAAACAACTATGTACAAATAAGCTATAGACAGGAAAAAAATCAGAAATCATCAATGAGTGAAGGCTCTAGACTTAGGGATAAATGGAAAAGGGCTCCTTTTGGAAGGTGAGATATTAGTTGGGATTAGGAGAAAGCCGGGAGGCCAGGGATGGAGAGGAAGAGGGGAAGCATCCTACTATGATATGAAGAGGAGAATGCTGCACATTCTTAGGAGGAAGCAATTGTTATTCCTATAAGATGGTGGTGTGGAAATCAAATAAAGATGAGAATGGATATTCAAAGTGTAGGGAATGGTGCAAACCAAGGCAAAAAAGGAGATTGGAGGATGAGTGTTTCTGATGTGAGGAACTTGGGGACTGGAAAGGTTACCTAAAGTTATTGTCTACCATCATCATCTACTCATCTGAGAGTAGGAATGGCCTTGTTTTTCCTGATGGTTCCCTGCCAGCATTAGAGATACTCAGAGTTTTACTGTTTTTGTTCACAAAGGCACAATGTTCCCTCTTTTTGCTCAGAAACATCCTACATACCCCTAAGAGAAATTCTCCATATAAGAATATAACTTTTCCAGACACAACCCCTCCCCTGTCCCCCTCAAAAAAACTTGTAAAACCAGAGAGTAAATCAGCTTCAATCGTTAGAACATAAAATTAGTCAATCTTCATTATTTATATATTATCTCATTAGTATTTAAGAAAAGATCCATTTTCTTTGTCTATGCATTCAGCATTTAACATAGTTCTTAGACATAAGTTTTTAACACATGCCTGTTGACTGACTTTTGCTGACTGATCCCATTGCTAACTCTGCTAGCTTCCACACTCATATTACAAGGTTACCAAATATGGATAGAACCTGGAGCCTGAGGAAAAGGAGAAGGACCAACTGAAATGTTCTTCCAAGGTGTGCCTGAACACCCAGCCTATGATCTATGGGTACCTCTAAAAGGGTAGCAAATCAAATATATTAAAAAGCAAGATTTTTTTCCCTCTGATCTGCCTCTGGTTCTGTGATTCAGGCATGGAGCAAGGTATTATCTGGAGATTTCAATTAGGAAATTGATGAGGCTTTTTCCTGCTTCTCTTTTTATAGAACCCCAGAATATTAGAGCAGAAATAGATTTTATGATATAATCTAATTGAGGTCATAGACTATTTTTCATCTTACCTTTGTATCCCCAGTACCTAGAAAAGTTCCTAGCACATAGTTATGTATTTTAATAAAGTTTTATCTGATTGAGTCGCTGGCTTTAACTTCTCATTTTATGAAGAAAAGTGTTAGGATTACTAGGTGAGAACTCAGGTTGTCTGGACAGTGACAAGGTGAGAATTCAGGTTGTCTGGACAATTACAAGGTGAGAACTCAGGTTGACTTGATAGAAGGAGCAAGCTCATTGGCTGAAGTGGTTCTTCCCAGAAGCCCTTGCATTATCCCACGCCCATTCTCTGGGAGGATAAAAGAGAGGACACCCAGAGATAGAAGAAGACTCTGCATTGCATCAGGCTTGACGGGGCTCTCTGCAGAAAGGGAACTCACTTCTCTGGACAAGAGTTAACAGCAACTGCCTGGAGAAAACGCTTCGTTACAGGAAGAAGAATCTGTCCGAGAGATTTGAGTAGAAGACACAGCAGATCTCTTCCCAGAGAGTGATCTGGCAGCTTCTAGAGACAACAGCTCGCTACAGAAAAGGGCCAAAAGTAGTGGAATGGTATTCCTAAAATGATGTAGCTACTTACTGGGAAAACCAGGATCTTCCATAATCCAAACCTCCTGAGAGCTCGATCAATAATTTAAAAAAAGAATTCTTAAAAAGTAATCTGCTTAGTGTAAAGTCTTCAGAATTGCCCTTAGGGCAGTTGTAAATTTATATAGCAACAAAAAAAATCAAACGCTAATTTGGTCCAAGCTCCTGCATCAAGGCAAGTAACCACATTTACCATTAACCTTTATGTTATTGGTTCTTCTTCCAGATTAAGTTCATCACACAACAAAATGATAGCAGCATCTGTAGCTTTCAATGATGATGATGATAATTGATATTTTTTAAATGTGTATTTGTATGTGTGTTAGGGATGAAGAGGGGTCCTCTCTCCAACTTAGTTGATGTAATCCCAGGATATAATCACAGATGAGATGCTACAAATATGGAAGCAAGGTGTTAACACATTTTGATCACTTTGCAAAGAGTGAATGCCTTTTCCTGATGAATTAAAGAAGATATTGCTCTCTCCCTGTCAGTGGACAAGACATATAGAAGCAGACTTGTCTTAGAGAGCTCAAAGTATAGTTGTAGTAGTAGAATCCTAGAAGATTGTCATGGATGTAGAGAATAAATCACTCAAGGAGGAAGCAGTTTCCAGAGAGAAGATCTCTGGCAGTCAAGAAAAGAGCCAGCCATAGACTTAAGAAATACTTAAGCCTGGCAATCTGAAGGGGACCATGAGGATTCCAAGAACAGAGAAAGAAGGCCTAGTAGTACCAGAGTTGTGAGTTTCATTGCCACACCTGTATTCTACCTACAGGTCTCTCTACAATTGTACTCTAAGAGTGAGCCCATTGTTCCCAGAGGCATGATCTGTATTAGTAGGAGAATATAACTAAGGCATATGAGAGAAATGTTTTATAGTTGATATTATATGTTCTTACTAGGCCATATTAGTAAATGTCTTTATGAAAAGCTAATTGCATTTACAAGCTGACAATTAAAGAGAAGCTTACCAATGGGGGCTTATGTGCCATAATTAGTAGTGACTACCAGTTGACACTTTTTTAAAAGTAGCTATGCTCTAGGGACTTGAAAGTATAGGTAGGAGAACATCCCAGAGTGGATTTCTAACAGCGCTTTAATACAGTATTTTATGTACATTATTTCATTAATATGATTTTCACAACCCTGCAAAGTAGTTACTATAGTTACTATTATCCCATTTACAGAAATGAAGAAATTGGGGTTCAGAAAATGAAGAGATGTGTAATTTATGTGTTGGAGGCAGGATTTTGAACCTAGCTAAGAGATAATGGCTGATAATTATCCTCAATTAACAAGTATATGATCTCTGTGGCACAGTGAAGAAAAGCACTAGATCTGGAGTCAAGAAACCTAAATCTAATACACTTATTTGTGGTTTGATCTTGTATTGTCACTTTATCTTCTCAGTTTTCTTGTCTATAAAATAGAAAAGCAACTCTGATCAACACAATGACAAATCACAATCCAGAAGCTCAATGACAAGACATCAAACTCACTTCTTGACAAAAAAAAGTAATTAAGATGCAGAATAAGCAGGTTTTTAGTCACATCCAATATGAGAATATGGTTTATTTGACTACATGTACTTATTAAAAAGGTTTTCTTTTCTTTTAAATGGGGGACAGACAGGGGAAGATTAGGGTATTGGTAGAAGAAAAGAAAAGGAAAAAAGGGAAGAGAAGAGCAAAGAATGCAAGGCAAAGGAAGAGAAGAGAAAGAGGAGGGAAGGAAGAAAGAAAAGGAAAGAAGGAAGGGATGGGAAGGGAAGAGTGAGGAATGCAAGTCAAGGGAAGAGAAGAGGAAGAGAAGGAAAGGGAAGACAAAGGAAGGAAAGGAAAGAGAAGGGAAGGGAAAGGAAAGGAAAGGAAGGGAAGGAAGGACAGGGGAAGCAAGGGAAAAGAAAGGAATTCAAATCAAGGGAAGAGAAAAGGAAGGGAAGGGAAAGAAAAAAAAAAGAGAAGAAGAAGGTTATTGAAGCATTTTAAAAATGCATAGAAAATAAAATAAGGAAGACCGGGGGGAAAATCTCAAACAAAAAGGGCATTTTTTGAAAATTCTACATTGAATTTATTATGTATTTTTAAAGAAAAGCAAGTTATACAATAGAGATTTTTAGTTTTGTATCTAGTCCTCTTTTTCTGTTCTACTATGAATATGAAAATGTCCATTTTACTTGGTGTTTAAGTTCAAAATAAAAACAGTTGTAAAGGAGGCCAGACTGTGCCTCTGAGGTCCCTTCTATTTATTGCCCAGCTCAGTTCCTGGTACACAGAAGGCTCTTATTAACCGCTTGTTGACTTGGCTCTAAATCTCGGATCCTCTGATCCGTTTGAACACTTGAGGATGCTGTCGGGATAAACTATAAGAAATTATTCTTTGATGAAATGAAAGCTCAGCTGAACTTTTCCAGGGAAACCAATTAGGGACACGGAGTCCCTGAAAGGTCATGAAGATAACCAGCACCAGCTTCTATCCCCAACTCTATCTATCATTTATTTAAAGAGGATGGGAGAAGGGGCATGGACAAAAAGCACAGGGTTAAAGGAGAAAAGGATCATTTTGGTCCCCATTTGACTGAGGAAGTTTTGGGAACCATTCCAGCCAGAAGTGTTTAACCTTATTTGTGTCATGAACTCCTGATCAAGACTAAAAATCCCTTCTCAGAATTATGGTTCTAAATTTAAAAAAAAATTTATTGAATTACAAAATAAACCAATTCTACTACCATAGTTATCAAAAAATTTTTTTAAAAAAACATCTCTATCTAGGAAGACTAAATCAGGGATGAGACAGCTGAGCTGGTAGTCCCCTGCATAGCTTTTGATCCACACAAATAATGTGAGTCTGCTGAGTTGTACAGTAACTCCTTTGCCCTCCACAAAGGTCAACGGGCCGTCTATGCTTAATAACAATCAGAGGCAAGATGGAGCAGCCAGAGCCAAACTGTTTTCCATTGTCATGGGAAAGGTGAAAAGCTTTAAAAGAGAGGGTTTAATCATGACAGATAGGAGGAGGGGGAAGCTGACAATCACCTGCCACGGGAGAAGACTCAGATAATGACCAGGCCTGCTTAATGGCTGCAGCTCAGCCTCAGAGACGGAGGCCATTATGACTCTGCCTGATGCCTGACTAAGCCACAAGCTTCATAATAGCTTTCTCCAAAGAGTTATGATAATCTTCACTGTTGTCCGTGATGAGCAAGGAACAGTGTAAATAGATGAAAAGTATATGTTTATGTTCTGACTATTAAATTCAAAGCTATAAACATGGAAGGCACTAAAGTTGATAGGGTCCCTGAAAAATGCTTCATGTTGAAAAATACTGAGAAGGTTAAAACAACTGAGAAGGGGGGAAAAGCCCTATTTCTTTCTTTATAATAGTTCTCCCAACTGGCCCTCTCAAGGAAGCATTACCATGGGGAAAAAGCCTCACTCTAGAATCCCAGGTTGTTTTTGTTGTATAATCAGGTCTAGCTCTTCATGACCCCAAGGATAATAGCGTGCCAGTCTCTTGACCTTAGGGGGCTTATCTTCTGATGTCATATCTTTAGTGTTTTAATAGTATCCATGGCAAAGATGTTGGAATAGTTTGCCTTTTTCTTCTCCAGTGAATTACCTTTTGTTGGAACTCTCCGTTCATCTTAGGTAAAGCATAGCTCATAATTTCATTGAGCTACATAACTGAGTCAAAATAATTGGATTTATATCCAGCCTCTGATGCTCTCTACCTGTGTGAAGTTGGATAATTTACTTAAAATCCCTGCGTCTCAGTTTCTTCATCTATAAAATGAAAAGCTTGGACTTAGTTGGTCTCTGTGGTTTCCTCAAACTAGAAATCTACCATCTTTCTAGCTCCAAGATTTTATTTGACAACATTGAGTTTAGATGAGGAAATGAAAGGCCTGGAGAGGTTTTAAGTGCTATGTTTATCATCACCAAGGGAATAAATAGTCAAGCCCCTATCTTCACTTAGATCCTCAGACTCCACCTGCAGTACACATGGTTTTAGCCCTTTTCTTTCATAGCCTTATTTTTAAGGCCATAATTTTGGCAGTGGCTTCCATCTATCTCTCCCTTTCTCTGTGCATCTAAAAGCTCACTACTTTAACTTTTCTTTAATCCATAATGGCAATTTCTTAGTTAAGTTTATTTCATTTTTATGCTGATTTTGCCATCAATGAGGTGACTTTAGAAAATAGACCAATAAAAGTGCACAGCCTAAAACACTGGCTTTCTAATACTCTAGATTTAATTATATGGGGTGTGATTAATATTGAAGCACTGTACCAAGTATGGCTTCCGGTACACCACTCTCAGAAAGAACCATGGCCTCCACCAAGCTGGACACCTGAAACTTTTTTTTGTGAACAGTGGTGTCCAGCAAAACGCAATCAGAGTCTCTTTTTTCCCTTTTCTGATCTGCTGTATTCTTTGGTTAAGCTAGAGGCACTGGATAGCATGTATCTGTGGACAAGGCCGCCTTTTCAGTGATTTGTCCACTTCTGGAGGTTTCTAAAAAAACTAATTTTCTAATTCCTCTTCTTCTTCTAGGAAGAGAAAGTGGGAGCTATTAGGCTGAATTCAGGCATTTCAAGTGAAGGTCAGGAACATACAATGAGCTCAGGTTTCTGTTTCCCTCATTCTGTTTCTTGATTCACTTAGTTTCCTCATGTGAAAAATTAATACAGTGACATTTTTTTTCTGCTTCATGGAATTGAAATTTAATGAATCTTGCCCGTATAGTGATTGGTGATATATTTAATTCTCCTTCATTCCTCTTGTAAAAAGAAGCAGTGATACAAAGAATCCAAAAATCTTTTATTTGTGGATTCAATTCATTTAATGTTTATTAATTATCTACTATGTCAGCTCAATTCAATTCAGCCATCACTTATTAAATATCTACTATAGTATGTGTCAGAAATTGTTAAGAATCGAGGTTATAATGAAACCATCACATCGTTCAAGTGAGGAGGAGAGGGAAATTGGGGCTTGGAGCACAGGGGGATGGGAGAAGAGAATATAAATTCATAAAAATATAACATATATAAAATAAGTGCAGAGTTTGAGAAGAACCCTCTCATCTAAAGCCCAACTTCTTAAATTGTAGTTCATGACCCCATGTTGGGTCTTGTAACTTAATGCAATGTCTATGGAATTATGATTTGTTATCAATAAATGTTTTATTTATATACCTATTTTATATATCTATATACCCCTATGTAAAAATTTCTCAGGTAAAAGAAAAGGGGTCATGAGTAGAAAAAGTTTAAGAAGCCCTAATCTAAAGAAAGCAAGAAAACCTGCTGGCAGAAGATGGTGCCTGAGCTGAACCTTTAAGACATGGAAGGAGGAGGAAAGAATTATATTCCAGACTTAGAAAATAGGATGGGCAAAGGCACAGAGAGGAGAACAGCGTCAGGTATAGGAACCATACCTGGCACATAGCAAGCACTTAATAAATGTTGACTGATTTATTGAAGTAAGATAGATTTGTTGAAACAGAGAGAGTATGAGGGAGACTGACATGTAATCAGTCAGGAAAAACCGATTGGAGCCATGCTGTCAAAGAGAGGAATCCAAATCTTATCCTAGAAGTAATAAGGAATTAATGAATCTTCTTGGGCAGGAGAATGATATGGTTAGACTAGCATCCAAAGCCCTTTGCTGGGTGCTGGAGATATAATGATGAATAACAGATAACAATGGTTATCTTTAAATAAGGAGAATTAGACACAGGGATATACTGGTAAATATTTAACAACTAGCTGGAGCAGAGTAGAATTGTAGGCACAGCATACTTTTAAGAATAACTTGTATTTTTAACATCTTCTCCATCACTTCTTAAGCCTAGAGTCTAGACAATCAATAGAATAATAAATCAAACTCTGATTTGTTGCATTTGCTAATTTCTAGGGTGACATGGCTCACACTGAAAATTTAACAATCAGCTGTCATAAGCCACGATTCACTAGCTCTACCACACACATCCCTAATTAGATGTCTACACAAATCAGTAAGACACAAGTTAAATATAATAAGAGTAAAGGAGAGATGTAGGCAGAGTGCCATGAGAAATTTGAAGAAGGTGAAATCACTTTCAAGGAGACCAATTAAGAGGCTATTACATTAGTCTAGATGAGAGACATCAAGGGCCTGAACTAAGTAGGTGATTATGTGAGTAGAGAGGCAGGACCAGATGCAAGAGAGGTTGTGCAGGTAGAATTAATAAGACTCAGCAATCTACTGAATATGAAAGATGAGATCAGGGAAGAATCAAGAATGTCTTCATTGCCACAAAACTGCATGACTGGGAGAACCTTGGGACCCTCAGAAGAAATAGAGATGGTTAGCAAGGGTTGGGTTGGGGATTGGAAGGATAGAGTCTGTTAATGATATTACTGATAGAACCTAACATTTAAATAAACTTCACAAAGGATTTTACATACATAACATAACATACATAACTGCCCTCACAATAACCCTGTGACACTGAAACTAAATATTTATTTTTGCCATTTTATAAAGGACAGAAGTGGGGTTCATAAAGAGGAAATGGTCTGTCTGTAGTGGTCATACACTTAGTAAGTGCCAGAGACAGGATTTAAATTCAATTCTTCCTGACTCAAATTTTATCCACTGCTTCGGTGCCATTTTAGATCTTTATGTTTGAGGTATGATAGGACATCTGGCTGGAAATGTCTAGAAGGAAGTACAGGTCTGGATCAAAAGAGGTTCGAGCTATATTTCTAGACTGGATCTCATCTGCATAGATCATTGGCAAGAAAGGCCCCCTCCTGATGCCAATTAGAAGAGAATGTGTGGGAAATTTATGGTGAATAATTGAGAGGAAACATCATTGTGCTATAAGAAATGACAAGCAGGATAATTTCAGAAAAACCTGGAAAGACTTGCATGAGCTGATGAAAAGCTAGGAGAACACTGTACACAGTAACAGTAATATTGTGCTGAAAAGAACTGAGAACAACTTACTTATTATCAACAATACAATGATATAAAAAAGCCTAAAGAATTCATGATGAAACATAGTAACCACATCCAGAGAAAGAACTAATAATGTCTGAATACAAACTGAAACATATTTTCCTTCCTTTATTTTCTTTTTTCTTTCTTTCTTTCTTCCTCTTCCTTTCTTTTTTCCTTTTTCCCTTAATTTCTTTCTGTCTTTGTCTGTCTTTTTCTTTTTTCTTTCTTTCTTCTTTCTTGCCTTCCTTCCTCTTTCCTTCCCTCTGTTCCTTCTTTCCTTCCTTTCCTTCTTTCTTTCTTCTTTCCTTCCTTTTCTTCTTTCTTTCTTCCTTCCTTCCTCCTTCCCCCTCTCCTTCTTTCCCTCCCTCTTCCCTTCCCTTCTTCCTTCCTTTCCTTTCTTTTTCCCTTCTTTATTTCCTTGCTTCTTCCTTTCCTCCTTCTTTTCCTCCATCCTTTCCTTCCTTCCTTCCTTTTTCTTCTTTTTTCCTTTCTTTCTTTTCCCCTCCCTCCTTTCCTTTCTTCCTTTCCTTCTTTCTTTTTTCTCTTTCTTCCTTTCCTTCTCTTTTTTCTTTCTTTCTTTCTTTCCTTCTTCATTGCCAAGTCTTCTTGTACAAAATGACTAAAATGGGAAATGTTTTACATGATTGAATATGTATAAACTATAGCTAATTATTTATCTCAGGGAGGAGGGCAGAGAGGGAAAGGAGGCATCAAATAATTTAAAATATTTTAATAAGTAATTGGTTGGAAAGGATATAAGATATTGTTTTTATAAAGAAAGAAAGGTCCCCTCTTCCTGAGACTGGACTAAGGAGCAGATTATGAGGACCAGCAATGCAGAGATGTTTTGAGATATAAAGGAGAGAGAACTAAGGAAATGGCTTCAGTTTTCTAGATAAAGCAGTCCTAAGGTATTCTGAGGAAAATCAGGGAGAAGATAACTAGAGGATCCAAGGAGAGAAAAAATGGTGAAGGACAGCTTCAGATGGGGAGAGGGGGAAGTCATAATCAATCATGTAAGGGGCAAAAGGGATTGCTGTGCAGCACTGAGCACCCAATTTAAATGGCATAATGGACTTAACTGGCATGGTTGTACTTTATTCTCAATGTTCAATTAGAATTCTAAAAGGCAAAGGGAGGTGGTGACCCAGAGCTACAGATCGGCAGGGCATGAATGGGCCAAGGATTCCAAAGGTGAAGAACAGTGCATAGTTGAACTGGTCAATTATAAGGTCAAGACTGTAGGAGAAGATTGAGACCAGGGCAAGGGTAATGGACTGAAAGAACAGTGAATGTTTGTTGAATGGATGAATGAATGAATTTAGAGTCCATGAAGGAGAGTAGTGTGAAATAAAATTGCCAAGGTGGATCAGGGCCATGTTGTGGACGGCTTTAAATGCCAGGCTAAGAAAATAGGAACTACTTCATGAATTTGTATAATAGATTAGGATCCCTGTATACAAATTTAGGAAAAATTTATCAGGACCTTTCTGAAAGATAGGCTTTTTCTGTGATTGTAATGTATGTGGAAACAGCTGGAAGATTAGGTAACACTGTGTTTTGTGGTGAGCTCACCATTAGCATTCAGACAGTCACTTTCCCAAATAACTCAGGTCCTTTAACAACATGTTAGAGAGTGAGACAAGCTTTCTATTTTTATTTTGTTTTGTTTTTATAATGATTGAGACGCCAAAAAGTGAAGTCAGTGTAGAATTCATTGCGCAGCCACAACCAAGTGCTGCCCATTGTTCCTTCACAATGTCCCAAATTCATTCCTTCTCCTCTGTTCCCACTTTAATTCTCATTCTCATCATCGCCTCACTGTTGCAATACCCTCCCATTTTGTCTGCTTACCTCCAGTCTTGTCTCACTTTCCCAGTTCATTGCAGGTACCATTCCCAAAGGAATCTTGCTAAGAGACCATTTTCCTTATACCACTTCCTATTCTGAAGAGCATAGTGGCTCCCCGATTGTCTCTCAGAAAGTCTATATTTTCACTGTGGTATTCAAGAGACTCCTGTTCCCGGGAATATTACCCTACTCTGCTACCATCGGACCAGACTCCTTAATGTTCAATATACACACCATGACCTTTCCTATCCTTAAATTGCCTTTATTCCCAACTGGAAAGCCATCCCCTCCTGCCTGTACTAACCCAACTAATGTTCCAGGCTGAGCATCAGGTTAACTTGATTATGATTCTCCAAGTCTTCCTGAGCATACCAATGTCTCCATTTTCTGATCTCACAGAGTGCACACAGAACATCCCATGAATTTTGGCACGATCATATCCCATTATCTATTTTTTTCAAACCATCCGAGGGGCTCAGAAACCCAGGGGCAAAGGAGCACAACAAAAAAGAGAGAATAAATAAAAGGAGGATTTGAGAAAGGAAAGACCCTGTAACTCAGAGTCTCTGAGTGTTTGGTAATGGCTAAAGGAAGCTGCACCAAAACCTTTAGCTAAATATCTTTGGCACACTATTGTAGATCATTCAAAATTATCAAGAATGGACAAAAGAATGAGCAAGACAGCTAAAGGGCAGGATTCTCCCAAGCTCCATGTGACCCTGCAGAACCAGGAGCAGACATAGCAAATGAGCAAGGAAATCAATTGACCTTTCAAGTTACAGTGAACCCATCAATCAATCAAATCGACGAGCATTTATTAAAAGCCTATTAAGTACCAGGCATTGTACTAGACATGAAAACAGAAGAAACAGTTCCTGCCTTCAAGGATCTTACATTCCAGTAAGGGAGACAAGACAAACACATATTAATATATGCAAGGTGTGTCCAGAATAGATTCTGATTTATATCTTTTCCTTGACTGCCAAATTTCTTAAAACATTTGTCTACATCCTCTTCACCCACTTCTTCATCCCATAATATTTCCTTCAAAGTAATACAATCTAATTTCTATTCTCTACCAATCTATTAAAATTTCCCTCTGAAAGGGCACAAGGCCTTCACCAGATTCAGTGATTTTTTTTTTGTTATTGCCCTTTTTGAGATCTCTATAAAATTCATCATTCCTTCTTTCTGTGTTCCCGTTCTTCTCCTAATTTCTCCTTCTATCTTTACAATCAAAATATTTTTAGGATAAATTGGAGCTGATTTCAGAGAGATGGCTCTGGACTTAAGGAAGATTGAGAAAGATATCCTGCACAATGTGGGACTTTAGCTGAGAAAAGAAATACATGGAGGTTGGGAGTCAGAGATGAAGAGGCAGAAAATGACAGCCATGGGGAACAGCCATGGGAAATGTCTAGAGTTGGGAAATGGAGAATATTGTTCAACAAACAACAATGAGTGTGATTTTTTTTTCTGCATGTAAAGAAATAACTAATAAAAAGAAATATGCATAAAATAGTTGTGCATATATATGTTACATATGTATATGTGTATATGTGTATATATATTTGTGTCTAACGGTAGCTATCACCAAGGCAGGGAAGAGGAAGAGGGAAAATAAAGGAGAAAAGGCATTTGCATAGGAACTTAATTATATATCTAAAAAGGAATAGTAAGTTATACAAAATAGATTTGCAAGTTTAATGTGCAATCACCTTTTTTATTATACTATGTTATAGAAATGCTTGTTTTCCATAAATTAAAAGCTAAATAAATAAATAAGTTTTAAAGAAAAGCAAAAATAATTACTTTTTTAAATTAAAAGAATACTGGAAAGAGAGGGGCAGGTTAGTAGGGCTTTCCAAGCCTCGGAAGGGATTTTATATTTGATCTTGAAGGTAATAGTGAGTCATTGGAGTTGATTGAATAGGGGAGTAACATGATCACTTGCAGGTGCTTTAGGAAGATAATTTGACAGCAGGGCCCAGCAGGCTGTTGCAGTAGTCCAGACATGAGGTGAGGAGGGGTCGGCACCAGCCTGGTGGCGTGTCAGAAAAAGAGAAGGGGGAATATATATTGGTCATTATATTGAATGAGAGCAGTTTCAGTTAAACAGGGAGTCCAACAGTCAGATTGCAGAATTAAGAGAGTGAGATAAAAAGGAAATGGAGGCAGCAATCATTTAGCAACAAAGGAAAGAGATTTTGGACAATAGCTAGCAGAGAAGAACAGATCTAGTGGAGGTTTACAGAGCTGGGGGCAGCACTGGCATGTTTCTAGGCAATAGGGGAACAGCCAGTAGCCTGGAAGATTAATGAGAATGGGGATGATAGACGAGGCATCCTGCCCGAGAAGATGGGATGCAATGAAATCACTTGCGCATGTAGAAGGGTTTGACTCGACAAAAAGGACCATCTCTTCATGTGAAATGGAGGTGAAAGAGAAGATAGTGGCAGAAAGTATTTGAATGATGTTAAATGAGGAAGAGGAGAGAAAAGAAAGTTCTTGGCAAATGGTCTTAATGTTCTCAGCTGGTAATCTCCCTCCTCCCACTCAGATCTCATATAACAATGTATTTGGATATCATGTGTATTTATGATTTTGTAGTATATTTATTGGTGTGAAGTATATACCCCTGCTAGGAAATGAGTTTCACAGGACAGGTAGCACAACTTATGTAGACTTTATATTACACTTATACAAGTACTTTAAAGAATACTCTGCACCCATTCAATGAATTTGTGTGTGTACACACACATACACCACATATACAAACACACATCCATACACACCTACATATACACATATGTATATTGTATGTTTTATAGCATTATGCATTCATATTATATGTTTATAAATGTATTCTATATATACACATAGTAGATGTATATAATATAATGTAATATAATATGCATAAGCGTATACCTACACATATATATTTGTATGTATATACATACATACATATATATGTGTGTGTATGTATAGAGCAACATGCATATATATATATATATATATATATATATATATATATATATACACACATACACTAATAGGTCTATAGAATTCTCTACCTGAGATGCAAGAGGTAGAGAAATTAAGAGACTGAACCAATGACTCCCTCTGTATGTGCAATGTTGGTCTTTCAGTGGTGACTCTCACTTCTTGTATGACTAGTAATGCCCTACCTCCTTGAGGCAAAGGTGAAAAGGCCTGTGGGATGCCAGTAGTGACTAGACTTAGTCATCTAGAAGAGAAAGAAATGCTCCTAGAGAAGTTAAAGAAAATAATCCAATAGAAAAGCCTGAAAGAAATGGGAATTAAAATCAGTGTCAAAAAAACCGAAGAGTATAAAAAAGTGAAGCAGAAGGGGAAGGAGAAAAAATTCTGGACATTTAAAGCTGCAAATGAGACACCCTACAAGGTGAATCAAGGGTCCTGAATCCAGAGGAGTAGACCATCCTCCCAGGAGTCATAAGGAGCAAATCACAGGCAGCATCAGACATGAAGAAGCAGTTGGTGATCGAGGTCAGCTCTAAGTACCCTTCCACGGATGCCGAGATAGCCATATGTAGAGTTAATGTGGCCAATCAAGATTTGTATTGCCTTCCGGGAATATGTAGCTAGAATATGATGGAGCGCCTGTCAAGCCTTATCAAGCCCACGACTCTGAGCCATCCACTGATGTGGCAGCAAATGATATTGCCACAAGACACCTAGAATGTGTCTCTGTCAGCGTCCAAATACTGAATCAGAAACTGAAGGACTTGGGGGAAGGGAGAGAGAGAAGCTATGTGGGAAATGGGTTGCACTTGCATCTGTCTGCCAGTTGAAGGTCATGACTTTGGAAGAGGGAGGAGGAGAACAGAAGGGAACAGCTGGTGATACTGGTGGCATCGAATGATGGGATTTTTGGTTTTCTGAACCATGACTTATGATACCAGGATGATGTCCTCTGTCCTTTATAAAGAGCAACCCATCATGATCAGTACAAATAGCATTCACAATAAACTGACCACTGAACCAAACATGGGGTGAATCTCCAACTAATTCTTCCAAATTAGATTTATTTATATCTTATCAAAGAGAGGGAGAAGGTTATACTTTACATTCTAATTAAAATTAAACAAAAATGGAAAAGGCAAAATAATTGTTTCTTTTTTAATGTAATCAGCTATTGTCATCCTGACTCTGCTGATGTCACTTTATATCATTTTACATATTTTACATAATTCTTGAATTTATATTTGTTCCTTACCACCCCATAGAATTCCATTATATTAATATTTGTCATACTTGAAATGATCTGTGATTTCATCTATGTAGGGACTGCCTTCACTGGTATAGCTTGCAATCCATCTAAATTTTCTTCACATACACACACACATTCATTTGCTTTTTTATGTCTTTTCTTTTTACATCACACTTTTTTCTAACAAATCTCTGCCCGCTACTTCTGTACCTTCCTTTATTATAAAGATTTTATAATAGCTCGATACAACTACCCGATACAAAAAGCATCAATAAAACTTTTATATTTCTTTCCATTTTTGATTTTCAAGTCTTATTGATGCTTTTTGTTTTTATATCCTATTCATTTCTGAACATATTCATGACCATTCTCTGCCCAGCTTTCCCTCATAACTTAGATTTTTTTTGAATCACCATAGAAATACTGTTTCTGACATTATATCAGGCAGCTAAGTAATATAGGGAATAGAGCCCTTAAATCAAGAAGATGTAAGTTTAAATCAACCCTCAGACATTTACTGGCTGTATGACCTTAAGCAAGTCATTTGATCTCCATTTATTTCAGTTTCTTCAATTATAAAATTGGGAAAATAGTAGCACCCATCTCCCAGAGATGTAATGAAGATAAAAGCAGATATTTGTAAATTGTTTAGCTATGTGCCTAGAATATAGTAGGCATTGTGTAAATGCTAATTATTATTATTATGTGAATCATTCCATTATAGACTCTCACCTCTCTATTTAAAGGAGGGATATATATTTTCTCATCTCTTTTCCAGGACATTATAGGAGCATTGATTTTGATATGAAAATTATCTTAGGCATTTTCTAGTCCAAGTTTCCTCATGGCCAGAGAGAATAAGCAATCCCTCCCACAAAAGACAGTAATTCATTTATAGGGGTTCATTGGACTTAAGCTATAGAGGATTATGTGGCCCTTCCTCTTTTTCTGCTCTTAATTTATTGACTTTCCCTTAAATCTTTAACATTTTATACTCTTCCTGTGCCTTGATGATTCTTCTTTATTCTTTCTCTTACAATTCAGCTTAATTTCTTTTAGATGTTTTAAAAACAATAACCTGTAAGCAGAAAGGAAACAACAACCATTTGAACTGTTTCCATTATATCTGTAAGTATTTTCCTTGGGTGGCTCATGAACCTTATAGTTTGTTATTGAAATTGTGAGATGGAGCCATTATATGCCTTGGACTTCTAAGCATATAGTGGCTTTTCTGTTGACAATATATGAATTATAATAACCAGTGTGTTGGTTCTAGACAGTTCTAGTTCTAGACAGTTTTCTTGTATTCTTCTCTTTAGTATGATGCTTAAATTTCTTGCTCTATTATGTTCTTCTGTTTTACCTATCATATTTAGATTGTTTCTACAGCTTGTCTTAGAAATCAGGCATTTTAATTTGAATAAAATATCTGTGTTCTTTAAAATTGCTTTTTGTTCATCTTTTGACAAATGATTTTTCCATGTCTGGATTTTTGTGTTACAGACCTTTTCCTCTCTCCCACATAACTTCTACATTTTTTGAGATCTTTCATCGATTTTCTACTTTTCATTCCTGCTATTATGAACTCTGATTTCTATCCCAATTATATTCCAAATACCTAGTTCTAAAGGTTTCATTTATCTTTTAAACCATTCTGGAGGTTTTTTGCTGTTTATCTATGATCTATGAAGAATTGGAAGGTTGCTTTTTTCATAGAGTAATTTTGATTTATAATACAATTTTCCTTTATGGTATAATATTTTAGGATTACATTTTTTATAGTATAAAATTTGTTCATTGTGCTCTGACCTTGTTTTGCATTTTTATCTATTCTTTTGGTTTTTTGAGCCTTCGGGGTTGGTTTATATGTTTATGAGTTGAGTTTTTAATCAGATTTTCTCCCTCAAACTTTGGTCTTTTGAAGGTTTTTGGTCTTATTCTCAATAGAAAAATCTAACTATCTTTCACTTCCTCTGGGTAGAATCAACTGAGATTTTGGAAGGTGGAGAAAGGGAAGGAAGCCCTTACTGGATTTCCAATTAATTTTCCCTCACCCAGAAGCTCTTCTGCTCCATCTTCCATGGTAATACTCCCTTTCTTTCATGGAGTTGGGTGGAATCAGTGTCTGCCTCCATTTGTGGGGTGGAGTTGAAGTTTGAGACTGAATCACTATTATTGGCACATCAGCAAAACTCTGAAGTATAACCCTGCCAGGCTTGTTCTGTGTGGGAGGGTGGAGACCAAGTGGGAGCTTTAAGTATTGTGGAAACATAGTGTTAAAAACCTCAGTTGTGTTATATACTATTAAACAAATATTATGTCAAGTCCTTGTCTGAAGTCCTTGGACCCACTTGAATCAAAGACCTCATCAGTCTACCTTGAGTAGAAGACAATATAAGAGAGAGACCCTGAAACTAAGAAACTTAGTGAATAATAATAATAATAATAATAATAATTGCCAGTTAACTGATTAAAAGACTTAGTCCTGTTTATGGTGACTGAACTAAGAGTGGAGGTAATTTTGTTTAACTTAATTAAAAGAAACATTTCTGTTCACTTAATTGATGAAAGAATCTTTAAAGAGGATTGGTTTCAGGAAGATATTGTCTCCGAGTGTTAAGGACCATGCCTAGGGCAAGGAGCAGGTCAATTCTCCAAGAGCCTCCACAGCTGTGAATCAGAACATCTGTAGGAGATGCAAATTGGAGCCAGAGGGAAGAGGAGAAAAGTCAGACAATGCAACTGCCTCTCAGTCTCCTTGTATCATCATCATCCTCTCACATGAAAAGATCCATTCTACAGGTCTGAGTTAGACCTCCAGCAGCCCCTGGCTGTGACTCCTGTATCACAACATCCTAGGATGTTTTGGTGGTATTAACTGGTATTAACATGACAGTTGTTCTGTTTGATAAATCAAAAATCCCTAGATTCAAACTATGTGCTTGCATTTTGAAGCATTTAGGTGGCCCAATAAATTGAGTGCAAGATCTAGAATAGAAAAGACTAATTTCCCTTAGTTCAAACCTGGCCTCAGACACTTACTAGCTTAATGATGCGGGGCAACTCACTTCACCCTTTTGCCTCAGTTTCCTCATCTGTAAAATGAGCTGGAAAGGAAAATGGCAATCACTCCAGTATATTTACCAAAACAAACAAACAAACAAAAACAAATTAGGTTGTTTTTAATGTTGGGTTCAGTCTTTTATTTGAGGTTTTCTATAAAACTTTTTTTTTTTCCTGAGTCTGGGGTTAAGTGACTTGTTCAGGGTCACACAGCTAGGCAGTGTTAAGTGTCTGAGATTAGATTTGAACTCGAGTCCTTCTGAATTCAAGGCTGATGCTCTATCTACTGCGCCACCTAGCTGCCCCTCTATAAAACTTAAATAGCAATTGAGGGCCGGAGAATTACAATTAATAGGGGACATCTCTTTTTTTTTTTTTTATTTAGGCATCTCTTCAAATAGGAATATATTAATAAATTGTCACTGACAGACTGGCTAAAATACAGAGTATAACTTTGTTTATTTTCAAATATCTAAGTTCTCTGATATTATTTCATGGGATTTTTACCTTTTTCTTCTTAAAGATTTAACTTTGCTCTATATTTACACATAATTCTTTTTCTTTCCCTCTTTTTTTCTCCATAGAGGGGGCAGGTCTTAAGATTGAAGAAGTTTGCAGAAAGCTATTATACCTTCTTACAGGTCAGTGTAATATGGTGATGATATCATCAAACACACACACACACACACACACACAAAACCCTCTCCTAAAAACAGCTAGACTCTTCTACGTTTTAATTATATGGACTTTGTTTGGGGGGGGCGAGTAGTGAGGGAGGCAGAGAAGAGAGAGACAAAGACAAAATCAGAGACTGAAAGAAGGGGGGGAAGAGAGACAGAGAAAGAGTCAGCAAATAGAGGAGGGGAGAAATAGACAAGACAGAAAGACAGAGAAAAAAAGAAAAAAATATAAAGTCTTTAGTTAAAGGAGAGAAGCATGAAGAAAAATGAAAAGAAAGTATAAGATGGTCAATAAGACAAGATGAATAGGACAGGGTAAATAAGATAACTTGTTAAGACAAGGTAGACAGTTATAAAGAAAAGGGAAAGAAAATTGATTGTGGCCATTGAAATATCAACAGCATGGGACGTCTCCCTGGAGTTAGTCCCTCAGGGATCTGTATGTGACATTGACTTTTGTCAGTGTCTTGGGTAAAGGCATAAATGGCTACTGGTTTGTTGTAGATGACATAAAGCAAGGTGGAATAGCTAGCATTCAGATGACAAGCATGATCTCAGCAGTCTAAAACACTGGGCTGACTAATAAGATGAAAACAGAGATAAATATCACTTGGGTTCAAAGCCCTAACTTTACAAGTACAAAATGGGGAATCGTGGTTAGACAAGAGTTCATCTGAAAGAAATCTGTGTTTTTTTATGGCTTCTAGATGGCTTCAAAGCTCAACAGGAGTCAACAGTAACATGTGAGAATCAAAAAAGCTAATATTTGAACTACCCTGAGAGGTATAGTTTCTAGAAATAAAGCCCTGCTACATGCCTCCCTGGCAGTCCACATCTGGTAGTGGATTCAGTTTTGTACATACAATTTTACTAAGGAAATGGAAAGTAGAGAGCATCCAGGGGAGAGAAATCAAAGTGATGAATAGTCTTAAGGTATATAAAGATAAGCTGAAAGAAAGATGGAAAGGTAACTAGAGCAAACTTGAAGATGGGGAAGGGGTTAGGATAGCCAAGGATGATAATTAGTTTTTAAGTATTTGAAGAATGAAGAAAATAAATTAGAAATGTTTTGCTTCACTCAGAAATAAGACAATGGGCAGGCATTGTAAATGGGGAAATCTAGACTTCATGTAAGGAAAAAAAATTTTTTTAACAGTTATAGCCATTCAAGTAGAATGGACTCCAATAGAAAGTCATGGCTTTCTCCTCCACAGAAGTCTCCAAACCAAAGGTGAATAACAAACAAGGTTTGGATGGGCTTGAAGGTCCTAGCAGATGAGAAGATCTTAAGGGAGTACTTAATTTAAATGTATAAGTTGCACAGATAAATTTGATCCCAAAGCAGTGAAAGAGAGGCTCCATCCATGGCAAGGTCACCCCAAACTCTAACTTTCCTGGCTCTGAACTTGAGGACAAGTTTGTCCAACTGTGAAGGCTTCATTTGGAAAAATGATCCAGCATAAAAGATCCAAACCTGCTTTGCTGCTCACTTCTTTTATAGATATGGTAGAATAAAGCATTGTGTCCATGATGAAAACATGAAGTGATCCAGATCATTTGTCTCAAGGATGATTTTTGCCAACTTATCTCCAACTACACACTTCCTATTTATCAAAGGCAAGGGGGAGGAAGAGTGATCCAATACCATTTAATTCATGTTGGAAACCCTCAGAGTAGGAATTCCCTCCATAGATCCAGAATGGCAACTCCACATTTTATAGCCTTAGAGAACTGTCTGAGCCATGATTTGGTTAAGTGACCAGCCCAAGGTTACACAGTCTGTATCAGAATCAAAAATTATGTCTAGTTATCCTTGACTCCAAGACCAGGCCACTCTTCACTGTGTCATGCTACTTCGTATAGAACATCAATTTGACAAATTAATTTTTCTTTGTACCTATTGATGCCCATATTCATTTGAGTGTGAATGCATAATGTTTCTTTTTTTCACAATAGTATTTGATTTGTCCAAATACATGTAAACATAGTTTTCAACATTCATTTTTGTAAGATTTTATGTTCCAAATTTTTGTCCCTCTCTCCGTTAACTCCCTCCTTCCCAAGACAGTAAAGCAATCTGATTTGGTTAAACAGGTACAGTCCTCTTAAACATATTTCCATATTTGTCTTGTAATGCAAGAAAAATCAAACCAAAAGGTAGAAAACTAAGATAAAGAAAAAACAAACAAACAAAAGTGAAATAGTATGCTTCTATTCATATTCAGTCTCCTAGTTCTTTCTCTGGATACAGATGACATTTTCCATTCCAAATCTACTGAAATTTTCTTGAATCACCAAATGAAAAACACCACATGATCCTAGGATTGCAGATTAAGAGTAGAAATATTAAAGACCTCAATCTGTTAATTTTACATTTTATATTTCACATGAAGAAAATGAAACAATGAGTTTATCTAAAGTCACACAGATAGCAAATGTTTGAGGTGGGATTGAACCCAAGTTCCTGAATGCCAATCCAGTATTTTATCTACTATTCCATATTGTCTCTCTAAAGATTTTTTTTTCAGATTTCTTCACATTCCTCATACTTATCCATCATAATTGTATTAGAGTATTCCTTTTTTTTTCTTTTTGGTCCAGACCTATAACTTCATACACCTAAGGATCTCTCATATGGAAAACTCACTTCAAAAGTTCTAGTCTCCACATGCAATTTAGAGTTTTAGAAATATGTCATGGACACTAACAGGTATAGACAGTTGCCCAGTCCAGGACCTCCTCAGTTGTGTGGACCAAGAACAGGACTTTAACCTTTGTTGTATGTATGTATGTTGTATGTGTGTATGGAATGTTCTGATACTTTGATCTTGCTTGTCAGTAAATATTCCTTTGTACAATTAACTGTTATTAACTGGTTATGTAGACAGTGGGATGCTAATGACTAAATCAATGAATGATATAAAGAAAAAGTTGATTATAAATAGATGATTGTGAAGAATTAACTAATTGATTGATATCGGGAAATACACAACCAGAATGAAGATGAACCAATAGCACTAAAAAAACTTTATAACTGATTCATAATTTTAAAAAAAAGCTATCCATGTACAGAGAAATAAGAAATGAAGTCTGAATACAAACAGAAACGTGTTATTCTCACTTTCTCTATTGTTTTCATAATTTTTTCTTTTGCAATATGACTAATATGGGAATATTTTTTTACATGATTGCACATATATAACTTCTATCAAATCATCTACCATCTTAAGCAGGGAGAGGAAAGAAAGAGGAAGAAAATTTGGAAATCAAAAAATTTTTGAAATTAATGTTAAATGTATTGGACAACCTGCCATACAGGGGAAAGGGTGGAGGGAAGGAGAGAAAAATTTGGAACAGAAGGTTTTGCAAGGGTCAGTGTTGAAAAATTACCCATGCATATGCTTTGTAAATAAAAAGATTGAATAAAAAAAAGGAAATTAATGTTAAAATTTATCTTTACATGTAATTGGAAAAATAAAATAGCATTTTAAAAAAAAAAGAAAGAAAACTCTATATCCCTTAGCATTAACTTTATAGCCTTGGGAAGTAAATATAGCCACCTACCCTCTAGGAACCCAGACACCTACTGCCCAGGTGGTAGAATTAAGCACAGAGTCTATTATAGGTGGCACAAATAACGGTGATAAGGAAATAGAATTGGTTTTGTGTTTATTTGAGGTTACTTATAAAATGTGGCACTTAGAACTGGACACATTAATCCAAATTTAATTCAATTAGAGAATAAAACGGCAGGGAGGAGAACTATCACTCTCTTTTGGGGAGCCAACACTTTATGACTCAGGTTTCAATTCACACGTGCATTGTGATTGGTTTTGTTTTATTTGGCAGAGGGGATGATTCCTATTGAATTGGCAGTCTACTTAGACTCATTGGCCACTTTGATATGAACTGTTCAGAATGCTCTAATGTTATAAGAGCTCTCTAAAAGAAGGGCTGTGAAACATTAAAGAAATGGAGATGTTTCTAAGCTGGAGCCCCCGGCCAAAACCGTAAGTCCTCAGGTGGCCGTTCACAGGGAGCCAGCCACGGTGCCAGAACCTTCCATAACAATTATCTCTCCTGTGACAGAGCCAGAGAAGAAAATGACCATGCGGACCCTCAGTGCCAAGTTGTAATAATGGACTAACAGGGACCTTTTTGGCCACCCTGCATCCAAGAGAAGGAACCCTCTTCACGATATTGCTTTTGATACAAAGGAAATCAGATCTTTCCTCCAAGCAACATGCGGTTGAAGCCAGTCAGGCAATATTCCGTCTCCCCCACCCCCACACTCCAACAGCTGAACCCAATTTGATGTAATGTGCAGAAGATGAACAGTTTGGGCCCCTTTCCAAAAATCTGTGTCAAAGACGCAGTCGGGGGAGCCTCCCTCCTCGGACAAGTATGAAATGTTTCAATCCCGTTCCCCACAACGGCCTGAGAATCGCCGGGATCTCCCCATGTTGTGGCCACATGGAAGCAGCTCTGTCTCCGGGGATTCCCCCTGGATTTTGACCGCCTTCATGGTCCAACTCCAATCCTTCCCTCAGCAAAGGAGAACATCTTTACATGCATCAAGAAAGATCACTCCTGCCAGCCAATGGCAGAATTTGATTTCATGGCAAGAAGATTTGCAGTGAATCCCATTTTCCTGTATTTTGGTGCAAAGTCAACTAGCATGTTTGTGGCTCTCTAGCTGTTGGGGAGAGGGGGACTGTTCTGTGCTTTTATCTGGACATTTGTTTTTATTTTAAGACCACTCAGGAGAGGAGGGAGCTCTGATTGGCTAATAAGAATTCTAAAGTGGTAGATTAATCAATGTGAATCATTACCTCAGCTGTGACTGCTACTTAATATTCTTCCCTGCCAGCACCAAAAATATAGGCTCTTTCCACAATAAACACTTTTTATAATCCCAATAAGACCACTCCAGGGAGTGTTGTTATCATGGAATAAGCATGGCCCCGTGAGACTAGAGAGGCCTTGGCTGGGTTTCATGCTTCTTAGTAGGGGGTAGGGGTGAGAGGAGGTAGAGGGGAGCTGTGAGGCAGGGGGAAAGGGGTGATTATATCAGAATAACTGTACCCCCTGCCATGCCTTTTTTGCTTAAAGATTGTTCGAAAGGTTTAGTCACCTCAGCTGAGAACATGTGCTAGAGAATTGTAAGGGAATGAGCAGCTGTGACTTGCTTAGACACAACCATCTGTAATCATGTATTTTTAATGGCCCGTTTGGGGCTGTCATCACACAAACAAAACTTGTGGTAGAATAGGTCTGAGCATCCCCATTCACAAAAGTGAATTCGAGCTACCCATTCTCCTCCCAAAAATCTTAAAGAAATTAACATTTTAACCAAATACATCAGGGAGGAAACAACAGCTCTTTTCATTTTTTTCATCCCTTCACCAAAAAATAAAATCTTAAAGAAATTACACACATAACTAAATATGTTAAGAAGAGTCAATGGTGCTTCCATTTTTCATCTTTCTTCTCTCCCAAAAAAAAATATTTTGAAAATTAAAAACATAACCAAACACAGAAGGGGGAAAACAGAAGCACATTTATCTTTTCATTTCCTCCAATCCCTCTGTCCCCCAAAAAAGAACCTTAAAGAAATTAAATATGTAACTAGGTTCAGTGGAGGAATAACAATGGTCTTTCCTTTTTTGCATCTCCCCCCCCCAATCTTAAACTAATTAACTATATAACTAAATACAGTAAGGGGGAAACAATGGCCCTTCCACTTTTTTTTTTTTCATTTGCACAAGACTTCCTGACAATGGTCTCTTAGGGACAGATGGATGCTTAAAATCCTTGAGGGTCTGTGAATCAACTTATTGTACACGATTCCTGCTGGTTGTGATTACAAGTGAATTTCCCCTCCTGATTGCCTATGTGTATTTTTAGATACCATTCCAAATTAATCCATCATTTTGTGTTCTTGCTTGTACGATGAGACAAGTCTGGTAGATCTGTATAGAATCATGCTAAACTAGGGGTGAAAGCAGAAGGGGGTGGGCTCCTCTCTATGTAAAAACTTCTCAATGTGATCTTTTAAAGGCATGTTGTATCTGGGTGAACATGTTACATGTACATGTACTTATTGATCAGTAACAACATAATGAGGGAACTGTAATTGCTTTCCAAAATGACCTTTGACTTTTGGTGTATTTTCAATCCATGAACACTCCTTCCTAAAACTAATAACCTTGCTCCCTCCAAGCAACATGGAAACACTGAATATTTATAGAACCCAAGGTAAGTTAACAAAACAGTTGATTTGGGCACTATGAAAATAATGGTTTGCATGTGTTACTTTCCTACCTAATTCTCATGTCCTTTAGAAAAGAGAAAAGGGAGGGATCTCTGAAGCACTTTCTATGGGAATTTGAGTGAGCTAGAAGTGGCAACTTAAAAACCCTAATCAAAAAATAAAAGAAAGAAAGAAAAGAATTGGATGACAGCCCAACTTTAGTTAAGGGAAGATTAAGTAGATGACCAAGCTTGTTGAAAGGAAAACAGGCAAAAGTCCCAAGGAAATATAAAGGGCAACAATACCTATTTTTATGTATTTTGTTTTCCTTTTTTGTTTGTCTCTATCTACTTTATGGAAAAGTAAAAGATATACTAGAATTAAATAAAACAGTGTCTTAGCCCAAGACTAAGTGTTATTAATTAATATTAATAAACTAACAATATTGTCTAAGAATCATCACTTTCCTTAAAAAAAAAAAAGTTCTAGTTCTTCTATGTGACTTTGGGCAACCCATTTCATTTGGGTTTTCTTTCCTGTGTAGAAAACTTTGTTGCCAGCCCCATTTATATCTTAAAGATCAAAATTCACTAGATACAATCACCTTGTCTTCCTCCCTTAGCTTCTTTACAAGGTCAAATACATTCACATAGGAGATTCTACGCATTTTGGGAATCCAAAATGCAAGAAAAGGTCAGTCCCACAGCACAAAATTTCTTTAGTTCTACCCCTCTACCCTAGAATTGGTTTGTAGACACAGGATCCCCTTGAGAAAATCAGGCAGAATGATATTAGGAATTTCTAACTCTAAATCAGAGGGACTGTTCTAAAAGAGAAACTGCCCTTAGGGAGCAAGAGATTGAATGTTTAAAACAGAACAAAGCTTATCAATACTAGCCAAGTGACATGATTTTATGTTTCAGAAAGTTTGGCTCCTTTGCAGGAGGGATGTTCTTCTATGAAAGAGCCATTGGTCACAACCAAGGCTCTGAGAAAAGACAGATCCATAGTAGGGGAGGAAAAGCTGCTGAAGATTTTTTGCTCTAGTTTAATGATTGGGAACATGAGATTGCTAGCATTCTACTGTGAGGTTATGGTTAGCAATTACCCCTCAAGATTAGCTGGGCAAAGGATACCCAGAATATTCTATGCATCATGACCACACATCTGATAAGAGAATACCCATGTGGCAAAGATCATATGCCCAGAATGGATGTGCAGGGAGTAGTTTATGATTAAATCATCTCAAGACATTGATTGCCCTTCAAGATCAGACATACAAACTATCCCTCCATGGTATGCTTTGCCACATGTGAACCCTGTTTATATGTCTCTCCATGTGTGTGCTTTGGTCACATTTGTACTCCAATTGTGTCCCTTTGCACACGTCCACTTTTACCCACTGATGATGTTGTGGATAAATGTGTCCCAGATTTATTATTTTATTGGTGCTTTTCAAATTGTAATATTTTATTCCATGTTGTTGCTTTGAACCAATTGTGTCCTCTGGCTCACTAGGGAAGGTAAATACATTGGTGAGGGCTTTTGAGTTATGATTTTGAGCAGATACTGACCCATGAGGTACCTTGTACCTGGGATAATCTCCTGGGATAATCTTGTTGAGGGGACCTTTGTGACAGATGAATATTGCAAGGTGCTACATTGATTAAGCAGAAGGAATGAAGGTATTCTCCAGCTCTGACTCCTATAATGCCTGAAATAACTTACCACTGGGTGACCCTTCCCCCTAAAGAGTGTCCTTCCCTGCCAGATACCCTTCTTTTGTCAAGCTACATTGGACATATCTCTCGTCAGGGAAGGCAGCCCCGGGCTGATTTTGATCATCGATTTCAACCAATTCAGCAATTGTGGGAGACCAGATATTTTCCTTTTTCATTCTATCAGGTCAGAATGATGGCAGTAATCCCTTACTGTGGAAAAATATTCCATTTTTAATCCTGACTTCTCTTAAGAAAAAGGGAATAGGAAAACTCGTCAACCTGACACTCTGATATCACAACGCGTCTTCCTAATACAATAACAGGCATAGGTTTATGAACCATCGGATAAAACAGCCAAAGAAGAAATTAGATCATTTGGCTCTGACTGCTGAAATGTAATAGATGGCTCTCCTGTTAGGATAGCTGAGCCCAGGCTGGGAAGATTAATGCGAGCGCAGGATGGTGTAAAAACTGTTTAATGTAAGGGAGCAATATGGCATGCAAACCAAACTAAAACACCCATAAATATTTTAGGCACCTTATAAAGATTTAAGAGTATTTATTCCACATATAAATCCTTTGTGTAGTATCAGCAGAAGCCTGCAAGGGTGGGGAGGCTGGCATCCTGAAACACGATACAGGCAATGAGGAGGGCTCCTCCTCTTTGCTCCTTGCATTTTGCTGCAGTGATTAAACCAAATTAGTTGGCTAACTGATTCCAGAATGAAGCAGGGCTCACAGGTGCCACTCCCACCACGGCTCCTGATGGAGACCAATTTTCAGAGTGTTCTAACAAGGAATATTGCCAGGCTGTGGGGGCTGAGCCCCGGGATTCTCTACAGAAACTGGCCTTTTTTCTACCCATGAGCCTTTGCACAGGATTAACTAGCTAGAGTTCTTAACTAGGGCCCATGAACTTTAGTTTTTCAAAACTATTTTTGTAACTATATTTCTATAGAATCCATTTCCTATGTAATCCTATACATTTTGTTTTGTGTGTTTTAAAACATAGGTTTCATAAGGGATCCATTACTCAAAAAAAAAAAATTAATTACCCATCGTTAGAGGGATTAAAACTATGAAACATTAGTTGATATGAGGTTTGCTTACATTCCCAGTTCTGATTTTCCATATCATTTTAGGTAGACCATTTCTCAATTTTTTCACATACATTGCATCTTAATTCATTTAGTAAACCTATACTGATCACCTAATAATAGTATTATATAACACTTTAAAGTATTTTACATATAGTAAGTAATTTGGCCCTACTGTATACAGGGTATTGATCTAAGAGTTGGAGCCTGTCATTAATAGCCTTCAACAATCTAATCTCAGCTTAATTTGTTACTCTTTCATGCATTCTCTATCATCATCATCAATTCAATTTAAAAACAAATTTTAGCACTAAGTATATGATAGATACTGTGCTAAATGCTAAGAATGCAAAAAAAAGAAAAAGAAAAAGGCAACAACAGTTCCTTTCTTCGGGGAGTTCACACTCTAATGGGGGAGATAATAAAATTAATGCAAAGCAAACTATATACAGGATAAAAGGAAATAATGTTAACAGAGGAAAGGTAGGATTTTAGTTGTGACTTAAAAACAAAAAAGTCAATAATCAAACTGGAGGAAAAGAGAGTGTTCCAAGCATAGAGAATAGAGTAAAGGAAAGAAATGGAGCATCTTGTTTATGGCAGAGCCAAAAAGCCAATGTTACTAGATCAAAGAATTCTTGTTGGGGAGAAAGATCTAAGAAGACAGGACAGGCAGGAAGGGACTAGGTTATGATGGGCTTTGAATCCCAAACAGAGCATTTTGTATTTATTCTTGGAGGCAATAGGGAGCCACCAGGGTTTATGGAGTGAGGTTTTTAATGGAATTTGCATTTTAGGAAAATCACTTTAGGGCAGAATGGGGGATAGATTGGACTGAAGGCAGCAGAACCCATTAGCAGTCTATTACAATAATCCAAGTATAAGGTGATGAGGGCCTGTACCAGAGCAGTGGCCATGTCAGAAGACAGAGGGGGTGAGAGATAATGGAGAATACAGGATGACTCTGAGGTTGGGGGTCTTAGAGACTGGGAGGATGGCTTTGCAGCATCAGGAAAAATAGGACATGGGGAAAGTTTTGGGGCAAAGAGAATGAATTCTGTTTTGGACAAATTGAATTTAACTAGTTTGAACAAGATGTCTGAAAGGAGATCTGGGTCTAGTCCTGACTCTGCCACTGCCACTGACTAGCTTTGTGATTACAGGCTAATTACTTAAATTCTCTGGTCTTCAGTTTCTTAGCCTAGAAAATGAGGGATCCAATTCTGAAATTCTATGTTCCAAAATGAGAATGCCAGATTATAAATCGACACAATTTTTAAAAAATATATATGTGTGTGTGTGTGTGTATTATGTATTAGAATAATATTTGTATGCATATATGTACATATATGGGAATATATGCATATATATGTGAAAATAATATATATACATATGTATGTATATATAAATACCCAACTATGTTGATTCAAAAAAAAGGACAAATAGACAAGAGACAGACAAGTAGGTCTGTGGCGTTAGAGAGATAGTGACAGGGACAGAGAGAGATGATTGAAAAATTGTAGATAGTTGATAGATCTTGTCATGCTTTCATCAGATCTTTTTATGGGGAAAAAAATCAGAAATAATGCCTGAAAGAGAGGGAAAAAAGGGAGACAGAGACACAGAGAGAGAGTCAGCAAATAGAGAGGGGGGAGAAATAGACAAAAACAGATAGAGAAAGAAAAAAGATAAAGCTTATATATATATACAGAGAGAGAGAGAGAGAGAGCACTTTTAAGATGGCAAAGAGCTTTCCCCAAAATTATAGTTGTGCTACAATCCTATAAAGTATATATCCTGGCTATGATCATTTGCTTTTTATAGATGAGGAAACTTTGAGGTCCAGGTGAGTTAAAGGACTAAGTATCTGGAGTGAGATTCAAACTCTGGTCTTTTTGAGCCCAAGAGTAGCACTCTGTCTCTTATGCTGTGCTGCCTACAAATGTAATACTTCTTCATTTAGTAGGAAGAAAACCCCAGAGATCAGGTTTCAAAGTATCCCATAATGCACGCCATGTGTCGATACCTTGCTGTTATTAAGTAGCTCAGTACCTTGATTACTATTGGAGCAGCTGGGTAATGGGGTATTTAAAAGCAAATCACCCTACAGACCATCACAAGCTACAGAAAATGAAATCCAGGCACAAGCTGAAAAAATATATTGCTACAGAACACAACTTGAGACTCAATTTGGTTGGGTGAAGGAAAGGACAAATGAGAGATAAGCTCTAAATAACTTCTTATTCATTGCCATCATTAGTCAGTGGGCGGTGGGAGGAATTTTTGTTTTCTTTCAGTTGAAACCCTGAAGGAAAACCTGAAATGTTTTATTATGGATCAATAAAATCAAAAGGGAAATAGTTATTTTCTGGTGTTTTAAATTCATGTCCAACACACTTAACATAATATAATTAGGTAGAAAAAGTGAACAATAATGAGGCAATACCATCAAGTTCCTTTCTTCCTCCATGGAGACTCCCTCAAGTAACTGAAATCTGGGTGGCAATGAGGCAGCCAGCCTCCCTGGGTCAAACATGACCCTAAAACCCTTGTCTTTCATGCATTAAATGCTTCATCAACTTGTTCGGTGTTTGTCAATTTTCTGCATCATTTTCTAACTGCATCATTGTTGTCTGGATTAGAAGGATGTCGATATTCCAAGTTTGAGGACCCGGAACATGACCTAGGGACAGCTGGATGAGAATGGGCAAGAGAGGGGGTCAAGGTAGGGGGCAGCTAGGTGGCGCAGTGGATAGAGCACCAGCCTTGAATTCAGGAGGACCCAAGTTCAAATCTGATCTCAGACACTTAACACTTCCTAGCTGTGTGACCCTGGGCAAGTCACTTAACCCCAGCCTCAAAAAAAAAAAAAAAAGTAGAGAGGGGGTCAAGGTGAGCCTGTGAGTGAGTCACTAATGAGGGAAATGGTCCAGATTGAAACAATGAGCATCAGAGTAGGCAAAGAATTGAGTCAATGAGCTGTTTCCAATGCCTGTAGATACCAGGCACTATGCTATCAGGAGTCCAGATAGACAAGGTAGAAAGGATAAATAGAAGGAGTCAACATGAATGTAGGAAAGATGTCTACACTGCAGGGAGACTTGAAGAAAGTAAGCTCTTTGAGGACAGGAACTGCTTTCCTTTTCATTTTTTAAAAACCCTATTAGATAGCACAGTGCCTAAAATATTAGTAAACGTTAGTTGAATTGAACTGAAACAATCTGGGAAATAATCAAGAGACTGGAGTAAGTGAGGAGTTCAGGTGAAGAGGATGAGTGCCCAGGTGCCATATGACAATTAACATTTGAGACAACATAGGAAGATTTAGACACTGAGGAAACTTTTGCTCAATCCAAACTATAAATAAAGCTAAAAACCTATCATTAATTGATACTTATCTCCAATCTTTCCCTTCTCAGACCCACCCTTCACACAATTGCCAAGGTCGTCTTCCTAATATCAAATGCCTTTCAAAATGGCTCCCCATTGCCAGTGGGGGAAAAATATAAACTCCTTATTTAGACATTTGAACTTCCTCTGTAATTGCTCCAATCCAACTTTCTAGTCACCTCCCCTTCCTTCACTTTCTAAACTCTGTATTCCAGCCAAACTGGAAGTATTCACTCCTCTCCATTCCATTCTTGTTCTTCCTTATCTTTGTATTTTATGCTTCTCCAAGACTTTCTTCCCCTTTACTACAGTCACTGAAATCTTTCCCATGGTTCAAGGCCAAGATCAGGCACTCACTCCTTTTTTAGGAAGCCTTCTCAGGAAAAAAAAAAAAAAAAAAAAATTAGCCTTCTCTGCTTGATTCTGTCTCCTTCCACCACCACCCATGGCCTCAGGGGAACAGACTTACCTTTCCTGTATTCAGTGTTCTCACAGCACTTGACACTCACAAGCTTCTTACTTTTCATATTTTTTTGCTCAGTCTTGGACTATAGTTGGGTGTGTACAAGCTTTATCTCAGCAAATGGTTTATAAGCTCTTGCAGAGTACAAACTGTGTCTTAATTTATCTTATTTTTGACTAGGGCAGGGATTGTCTCTCATCTTCTACATAATGAAGCATGAGAGCATGCATGTCAAAGGATACACATATGCTGTGTGACTTTGGGCAAGGCACATCCCTTCAGTGTTTTGGGCAACTCTAAGTGGCAGAACAGGTGCCAGTTTACATTGGGAGAGGGAGTTCTCTCACCAGGAGTTCCCTACAACAATGAAATCACAGGAAAACGTGATGAGGCAGAATGCTCTACTTGTTTGAACAGAGCTCTGCAACTGGACTCAGGGAGGAAAGATTTGAAGGCCACTTCAAACTTTTACTAGCTGTGTGTTTTTAGGCAGTCATCTAACTTCCCTAAACCTCAGTTTGCCCCTCTGTAAAGTGGGGATAATAATTATCCTTGTGAAGATCAAATAAGATCATGTATATGTAATACCCCCAAAACCTCAAAGTATGATGGAGATGTGAGCTCTCTTCCTTTCTATGGGTTTAGTAAACATCTGCTAAATTGCATTAATCCATTTAATGGTTATAATGACAATAAATAAAGTAGCACCTAGAAACACAGTGGTTACATAAGTACAAGGTTCTGGGACAGTAATGGCAAAGACTTCCTGAGAAAAATACGCAATGAGCTGGAAACACACTTGAGACAAAGCCTTGCCTATAGCAGGGTATTCAACTGCTATCATAGATATTTTTTCAGATGGCTCAATCTGCCTTGTGGATCAGCCATCAGAAAAAATAAACGAACCTGGCACCCTCAAGTCAGACCAGGAAGGAAATTAATTTGAAGTCCACGGGGGATTTTCTTTTCATGTAACCCGAATGTGTTGTGTCAAAATAATCAATAAAGATTAATGATTTCAAGATATCCATCTCAACATAATCCATTAGAGCACTTCAAAGCATTTACATTTTTTAAAATGAAATCAAATCAAACTTAACAATAATCCCAAACAGTATTTGGCCTGTGGAGAGAAGTGAGTAGAAAACCAGGTCAGGTTATGTCCTCTGGCATTTTACAGAGAAAATTCCAGCTAATCTGGTCCCTTAAGACTCTAAAGTTGCACCCCAAAGGGTTTGGGAATTTATGGAACTAAAGGAACCCCACTTGGAACTTTTTTTCTTCAAGTATATTTTTGTTTGAAGCAGCAAGTTTCACAGACTTTTTTTATTATTATTATTTTTTTAAATCAGGCTATGGCAAAAGGAGAAGCCATTCCTCAATTGTCTGCAGAAATTCAACCATTAAGATCAAGTAACATTTATTGATGATCTGGTAGATTAAAAAGATGAGTAAATCGTAGTCTTTGCCTTCATGGAATTTAGTCTCACTTAGCAATTTTAAATCATAAAACAATAGGCTAATAACCACAATGGGACTGATCTAAGACAAGGGGGGAAACTGAGTCTCATCAGTGTCCTAATTTGCCTAAGGTCACACAAGCCAGGACTTGAACCCACCTCATTTCACCTCAGTGTTCTGTCTATGGTACTGATCTCCCTTAAAGCCAAAATGTAATTTTTTTCCATCTAACACAGTTGTTCCTTTTTTTTATCTTAGCTACACCAGCAGTGGTAAATGAGTAAAGAATGAAAATATGAATGTATTTTTTGTTGTAAAAAACCCATTCACAAAGAAGTTCCTCCTCTGACACCCATTATGAGATGAAGATAAACAAAGACTATGCTAGTGAGGCACAAGCTCAGGTAGATTTACTAAGGTGCAAAGGCTTGAGAAAAGCCAGACTAGTGACATTTAGAAGGTCACCAAGCTGACCTCATGTTTTGGCCATAATAGAATCCCAATAGTTGGGAGTGGAAGAGATTTCAGTGCTCATCTAACCCAACACAGAGCTGAAAGGAATTTCTACTTTACCACGTAGACATATATTCCTTGTTTGAAGACTTCCAAGTAGGTACTGGTTCTTCTCAAGGAAAACCACTCCTCTTTGGGAAAGCTCTTGTCATTAGCAAATTCTTTCTGACATCAAACCCAACTTGACTTCTTTGTAACTTCCACTGATTCTGCCCTCTGGGATCAAACAAATCAAGCCAAATCCCTTTTCCACAGTTTAAATATTTGAAGATGACTGTCATGTCTCCACAAGACTTCAACAATTCAACAAATATTTAAAACTGCCTACAGTTGGCTAAGCAGTATACTAGTCCCTGGAGATGACAAAAACAAGACATAAACAGTTCCTGTCCTCAGGGAGCAGATATTTTACTAATAGATATGGTCTTTATTCAGAATGATTCATCTGAAGGTTAAGTATCAAAAATATGAGCAAGGAACTTTCACAAATGTGCACAAGATCACTTCTACTCATCCAATTGGCTGTAATGTGGAGATAATATGAGATCTGGTTGTTTTGGCTGATCACCAGGAAAAATGAATTTGAATGAGAAGGATCTAACACTATCTTACCGACTCCTTCCCATGTGATGTCGCCCATGTATGTTTGGATCACATGGGATTCCTTGATGGATGTTTATCACAGATGATTACTTAATAGCATTTTACATACAACACTAAGAATAGCTGAAAGCTCTATCTGTGGTCAAGTGCCAGGGGTAGTGGAACCCATGAATGGCCATGTCATGTAAGTCCTCTACCCTAGGCCTCCTTTTGTCCTTGGATCCAGGCTTATTAAAGAATGATGGGTCTAACCAGAATTTATGGCTTCAGGTAAGATTATAAATCACTCTTCTGGATTTTATTTATTTCTCCTGCTTATAACCTTGGACTGATTCAGAAAGCAGCTTTAGCGAACCCTGGGGGATTGGCAAGTTCCCTGGGGAAGGCCTTTGGTGAACTGCTATGTCTTAGCCGAAGCCCAAGGCTAACTTCTGCACTGAATGTATGACTATATTTGTTCCAGATCATCTGTACTTTTCCCACCTCTAGCACTCTCCAAATGCTCATATAATGCAGGTTAGAGGGTTAACATTGTATTCACTAGAAAGAATGAGTCAGAATGACAGAATGGGGAGGGGGAGGAACAGAACACTCAGAGGGATAAGGAACTGATCACTTTAATGGAAATATGGCAGCCAGTGACCCTCACTACAGGGAGCAGGGAGGTCTTTCTGTTTAGAAACTAGATCAGGGGCAGTTTATCAGCACTTGGATAAACAGGAGCCATGAAAACATTTCTCATTGAGCTGTGCCACTGAATAGTCCACAGCACAGGGACCATAGCACAGGGACTCTGCCCTTTGCAACTCCTACATCTTTTGGGATGCAACTATGGGGAGGAAATATAGGAGTCCCATCCACAGGTCTCTCCCTTATGACTAAGGGTCTTCCCCTCTCAAACTCTATTGTCTTCTGTCTTCTTCCATGAACCAATGCTAACCCTCTGTACAGAAAGCTTTCCTTATAAAACTTCCAGTCCTGGAATTCTGAGAATGCCATGTATCTCAAGGTAAGGTTCCAGATACAACAGACAGGTAACTTTGTCCAAACCTTCTACCCATCCCCTGTTCAATCAACTCCAGGGATTATCTATTAGCTTTTGCATCAAATACTATTTCTTTAGTTTGGCATTTAAAGTCCTTTTATGATTCAGCTCAAATCTGCCTTTCTGAGCTTATTATATATTGCTCCCTTTCACACAGTCTTGCTGCTGTTCATATCTGATAATCTCACTGAGCTTTGAACTCTCACCCTAAGATCACGCTGCTTCTTTCCAGATATCCTCCACCCTGCCTTTGCAGCAGCTATTCTACTCTTCATACTGGACTTCCAGAGGTTGTGCCCAAGAGGAGCTAAACCACTCACTTCTCATTTCCTTCCCTGAGGCAAGGCTTTTCCACTCTAATCTCCTTTCTCCATATATATTGTCTCTCTATATATAGGGTAAGCTATAATCATTCCACCCTATTTTAGCCTGAAACTTTAGACAAAGTGCAAAAAGTCTTTGAAAGTCATTTGTGGTAAAATGATACCAGACGCAAGATCTGTTCCAATTGGCTGAGATTGTGTCATGCTTAAAAAAGCCAGAATCTCCCTCTGTATCCAGGACCAGTTTTAGTCTTCCTCATCTCTGTCTGGCCACTCCAGATGGCTCTGGAGGAGAAAGCAAGGCAGGTGAGACAAAGTACTTCCTCACTTCAATCCATGTATCATTTTCCTGATATCAAGGTCCTCTTCCAGACTGAAGCATAGAAAGTAACAATCTACCATGACCAACCCTCTCATTTACTGTGTATAAATTTTATACCTTATGTGTATAATGCTGTCTACCTCTGATAGATGGAAACTCTTTGAAAACAAGAAGGATTTGATTTTTGTCCTATAGCTCCCAGAGCCCCCTCCAAGGCCTGACATATTATTGCTGTGGTTGTTGTTTGGCCATTTTAGTCATGACCTTCATGATCCCATTTAGGTACATAATAGGTAGATCACAAATTTCTGCTTGCTTGTCAATACCAAGCAAAGGTTAAAAACAGAGATGTAGTTTAGAGGAAGGGAGGGGGGAAGGGAGGAAGGGAGGAAGGGTGGAAAGGTGGAAGGGAGGAAGGAAGGAAGGGAGGAAGGAAGGGAGGAAGGAAGGGAGGAAGAAAGGAAGGAAGGAAGGAAGGAAGGAAGGAAGGAAGGAAGGAAGGAAGGAAGGAAGGAAGGAAGGAAGGAAGGAAGGAAGGAAGGAAGGAAGGAAGGAAGGAAGGAAGGAAGGAAGGAAGGAAGGAAGGAGAAAAAGAGAGCATGGCTTATTCAATGCCCAGAAGAGAAATTCAAAGGGTATTTCTTACAAGTCATATCATATACCAGTAACTCTGCAAGAAAGGTGCTGTGCACAAAAGCAGAAAGAAAATTTTGTCCTCAAAGAATTTATATTCTACACCAGAAATGTAAATTCTACTGAAGCAGACATCTATATTTATATCTATCTATCTATATGTGTATATGCATATAAAAATAAAGATGAGGCAATGGGAAGGAGGGGATCACTGGGAAAGGCTCCACAAAAGAGGAAGTGATGATCTGGATTTAGAGGCAAGCTAGAGTTCCTGTGAGGCAGAGGTGAGGAGAGTGCACATCCTAAGAGTGAGGGAGCCAGCAACTGGACAGAGGTGGGAAATGGAGCACCACATGTGAAGAGTAATATCAACCCCAGTTTGGCTAGATGGAAGAGTAAGAGAGAGAGAATAACACTTAATGAGGGTTTTATCTGAATCTTACTTTCCCAGTCTTTAATGATACAGTTTTAATGAGGTCTCCAACGTTGGTTGTGGTTAACAGAGGAATTGATTAGAAATTAATCCCTTAAGGTAGTCAAGGAGAAGGTGCTGATAGAGATTAGGTTAACTCTGTGGTCCTACCATCTGGGGAAGTTGTCCAGTCAGAAAATCCAAACCCCTGAGACCTACCCTCTATAGGGGTCTCAAGCAGCCTCACCTTGCTATATCCTGTCAGAAATCCCTGTCACATCCCTGAGGTTAAATTTTCCTTTTAAAGTCTACTTATGGGCCATCCCATGGTTGCTGCTTTCTTTTGGGTCAGTCTGTCATGGCACTCTACCTCATAGTATTTTTCCCCTCATTCCTCCTCCATGCCATGTGGTCTCTCCTAATCTCGCCATGCCTTGTGGTCTCTGTCTTTCCTGACCCACTTCTCCTCCTTATAACAAACTAGTCTCTTTTTGGGGTGCTAAGTCCTTTTCAGATTTAGCCTGCCAGCAAAGGGCATGCATGCCCCAGCCTCACCAGGAGCTCCTTTTCCACTGGGTAATTATGACTTCCACTGAGGAACTTGTCTTTCATATGCTCTACCAACTCTATTTCATATTGACCATTCCTAGTGTTTATTGTATCCCTTCATTTTGTCCGTAATCTCTTCCCTTACATAAATCCACTTTTTGCCAAAGAGAATGGCCATTGTGAATTCTTCACAACTGAACCAGATAAACTACTATCATCTGGTGTCTGTGTCAACCATTTTGGGGGGCTGAACCCCACATCGATTTGGTTAGACCAAAGAGTACAAGAATAAGAATAATATTTAATGAGGTTTTCAATTGTATCTCACCTTTCCAGCCTCTAATGATGGTTTGTAAAGAACATTAGCTTTAAGAACTGCTAGGCGGTAGCAGAGTGCACAGAGCACTGGACTTGGAATCAAGAAAACCCAAATTCAAATCCGACCTAAGACACTTAATAGTTGTGTGACTTTGAACAAGTCATTTCACCTCTGCCTCAATTTCCTCAACTGGTATAATAACAGCACCTGACTTACAGGAGGATTATGAGGATCAAATGAGATACTTGTAAAATGCCTAGAAGGCTGTGGATACTGTGCAAATGCTTGTTCCCTTCCTCTTCAGCCAGAAGGTCTGGATTGATATCATTCCTTGTATCACCTTGGTGCAACCTTCATCTGGTCACTTAACTTCAAAGTCAGGAAGACTCTTCTTCCTGTGTTCAAATATGGCCCCACTTATTAGCTATGTGACTTTGGGCAAGTCATGTCACCCTATTTGCCTCAGTTTCCTCATCTGTAAAATGAGCTGGAGAAGGAAATGGCAAACCACTCCAGTATCTCTGCCAAGAAAATACCAAATGGAGTCACAGAATTGGACAGGAGTGAAGTGACTGAAACCTCAGATTCTTCTTATATAAGGGGTTGAACTGGGTGATTTTTTTCAGGTTCCTTCCAGCTCTATGGCTCCACCAAACCTAATTTAATTGCAAATTAAATAATACCTGGTGGGAATGATGGACATGGGACTAACCTAACATGTAGGCAGGACCTCAGGTAAGGGTGGGAAACCAATAGATCCAGGTGGTTAAAAAAAAAAAAAACCTCATTGTTAAATAAGTCACCCTCCTTTCCAAAAAACAAGAGGATGTCTTTAACAAAAAGGAACAGCACTTTATATCCAAAGGAACACTTTAGATAAATATCTAGCCACCCTAGAAAAATGAGAAAGGACATCTCGTCTTCTTAGGCAGACTTATTCTTTCTATTTTGAGATCATTGGGTTTTTTTTTTTAAGAAACAACCCCCCAAAAAAATCAGAAGGCAGAAGCACCACAATTCACAGGAACAATGTTATTGCCTTTCTTTATTGCTACAAATGCCAAGAAAGTTTACAATTAATAGCAACCGATGTAAAAGAAGAAAAAATGGAAGAAATGTTTATTGCTCTAGAAACAGTCGTATTCCCCTCACAGCTCTGTAACTGCTCACTTTTCCCTGTGCCGTGGCATAAAAAGAGGCAACATAAACCATTTCTTTACAACAAACACCATGAATTGCAGCTGAGATGTTAAACTGATGCATGGGGGGGGGGGGGGGGAATGCACATGCTCTATGCAGGAAACAAAAAAAGACACAACCAACAATTCTCCATAAAGCTATTACCTTGGCCGACAGGACATGTCCATTTTACTTGTGTCAGGAAAGTAGAAGTTGGAAAAAGCAAGAGTTTGAGTTAAGCATCAGCAGTAGTTACAGGCAAGGGATAAGGAGACTTTAAATATGGTGGAGCTAGATTATTGCAGAGGCTATTCTGCAGAACTAGTCTAAGATCACTCTAAAATCATCTTGGACTTCTCAGCTTCCCCCTTAGGCTCCTAAATGGCATTCTTGGATTGGCTAGAAAAACTCTTAGAGTTTCAGTGTTTTATTTGTGTGTGCATGTGTGTGTGTGTGTGTGTGTGTGTGTGGCCACACATGGATATATATATATATGCTATACATATACATTATGTATGTATCATGTATGTATATGTGTTATATAATATGTATTGTATGACATATTTATATGTTATACATATACATTATGTGTGTGTCTATGTATATATGTTATATTATATATATGTTCTATGTATTATATATCTATCTATCTCACAACACACACACATACATATATATATATATATATGTATATATTTCTGGTTAAAAGATAATGATAGTTGTGTGTGGAGATACAGCTCTCTAATTATATCTCTATCTATCATCCATCCATCCATCTAACTAGCAATCATCTATCTATTTATCCATCCATCTATCCATATCCCCAACCCTTAACTATCACCATTGTACATCATCCTTTAACCAAAAAGGGAAGTTCTTTTGGAAAGTGACCTCTGTAGTACACAAATGTGTTTAGCAATGCCCATGACTTCCCTTTTAGTTTTTGCAGTGGTCACAGAAGGGTAGTGACTCACCTCGCACAGTGGCCCTAAAGAATCCTTGAAAGTCTAACCAAGCAAAAGTAAACAGATGACTTTAGAGGAGAAGTTTCTATCAGTACTGTTGTTGACATGTCCCAATCTTACCACATGAAGTTGAGCTACAAGGGTAAGAAAAAAATGTTGTTTTTTGATCATTTTTCAGGCATGTGTGACTCTTCATGACTCCTATGATGAATGAAAAAGCCAGCAGATATAGTTCTAGGTAATTAATAATCAATTTATTAATTAGTCTAGAGAAGAATCAATAAATAGAGGTCAGCGGTTCCCTCCAAAACCTAAGACCCTACATGGAAATCCCTGAATGTTCAAATACGCTTGTGGTGGGGGAAGGGAAAAGGTGTCCCTAGGAGTGAAAATCTACTTTGATTGGTTAACAATTAATGAGAGAATGGATATTTTAAAAGTTAGACTTTTCTTAATGTGGGGGTAGGGATATGATTATAATCATTTTAACAGTTTCCCAGATCATTCTCCCTCCAGAAATCTATATAAAAGAATCTGTTCTCTACCTAGTCCTGACACAATTCATCTCTTTACTTTTTAATCAGAAATGAGCTCTCCCAGTTGGGTGGAATCCCTCCCAAGAGTGAGGAGAATGTTTCATTTTCAGCTCTATCTTTCACAACAACTAATTAGAAAAAATAAATAATCATTTTTTAAATTTTTTTGACATAGTTACTGGAATGATTTGTCATTTATTTTCCTAGTTCATTTTACAGATGGGGAAACTCAGGCACTCAGCATTAAGTGACTTGCCCATGGTCACACAACTAATAGGTTTCTGAGGCTGGATTTAAATTCAGCTCTTGAGGCAGCTAGATGGTGCAATGGAGTCCTGAAGTCAGGAGGACCTGAGTTCAAATCCAGCCTCAGACACTTAATACTTCCTAGCTGTGGACTTTGGGCAAATCACTTAACCCCAATTACCTCAGTGAATGAATGAATGAATAAATAAATAAATAAATTCAGCTCTTTTTTATTCCATTCTACCCACTATACCACTTATCTGCCACCTATCTTCAGCGATGGGGCTTTCTGAAGCCAGGGCACAAAATCAAGGAAAAGCAGAATTGCCCTGCTCTTATTTGAAGCTTAGCTAAACCATGTCACTTTTACAAAGCTTTTTGTCATTGAAGGAAAGAAAGCGAGGACAAGAAAGAATCCTTACAGGGGTCTAACATTCCCAACATTCTTTTGAAAGTTTACATTAGTGTCCCCTTTTATTGTAAGGATCTCCAGGGAAGTTTAATGTACTAGGTTATGCTCCCCAGGCACAGACACTTTGAAAGGATGGGACAGTGATTAATCTCTGTCACAAAGTCCATAAAAGCTACATGCTTGGAAACACTCGAGTCATTCCTTCTCCTCGGGGTGCATCAAAGCCCCTGAGACCTAGGTGCTGTGCTTCTGGGTACAATCAATACATCCATGACACACAGACACATCTGTCTTCTGAATCATACTCACAGACCCAAGTGATGTTAGCCATAATGGCAAAAACTCACCTTGGTTCACTTCCATAGTTCCTACAAAGGCTAATTTTGGGATTAAAAATAAGCAAATGTAGGTCCACATAGATCACCTCAGTATGTTCTCTTTTGGTGTTTAATTGCCCCGTTAAGTCTGGATAGTCAAGCTAAATCTGGGGAGAGATGTTTATTAAACATATCTCAACATGGAGTCAAAAGCAAAACTGTGAGAAACACAGAGTTCTTATTGGCCAGTCTCTTCCAACAATCCATTGCAGGACATTGTTAGTGGTCTGCACCATCCTTTCTAAGTGACCATTTATTAGCAGATGAAAAATCCAACTAGCAATTCAGGTTATGTTCCGGTTCACAAATTCCTTAAACTCCATGGTTGTGAGGTCAGAAGAACAGCCAGAAACAAGAGTCCTGGGAAATCTCTGAATTAGGAAGAACCTGCAAAGTATTGCAACTATAGCAACAGGGCTTTGAATGAAAGGAGCATCTGAGCACTTGTAGAGAGAAGTCTTCCACACCCAGTAACTTCTTCCTATTAGAATGTAAGAATGTTGAAGTCAGGAATAGTAATACTTTTGCCTTTGTCTTTTTTTTTTAATCTTAGTACTTAAAATGTAAATGCTTGTTAATGTTGATAACGAGGATTATGCTCCTACAAAATTAAGTATTTTCAACTCATCTTGGTCACTGTCCACAAAATAGTTGATTATGTCATGTGCCCTAAGATGTGCTAAGTCCTTTTGTTGCTGTTATTGAATGATGATCAACTTGTGATCCCTAACATGCCAGTACTGTCCATTGGGTTTTCTCAACAAAAATCCTGGAGTGGTATCTCGTTTCCTTCTCCAATGGATTTACCCAGGATCACACAACTATCTGAGACTGGATTTGAACTCAGATATTCCTGACGCCAGACTCTACACTTTCTCCGCTACATCATGTAGCTGCCTGATTAGCTTTTTCAATGTTAATTACAATCAATTCCAGGTATGGCTTCTTAGCAATGCTTTCATTTAAACAATCCCTAAGATACCATATACTTATTTTATGGACTAATACAATTTCTCCCATAAAAAGTATTTATTTGTTGACAGAAAACATGTTAACTTACAAATATTTCCAATTCCTCAAGCATTTTCTCTCCTGATCACTGTAATCTACATAGACTTTAATTCGCAAGCCAAGCTGGGATCTTAAAGAGTTAACTAGGTAACATGTCATTCAATGGACAAGCATTGCTGCTATCAGGTAGAATCGAATAAGAAGATGAAAAGTGTCTAGATGAGATTTGAGAAATTACATGATCTTTTTCATAATTTCCATTGCTCCTTGCCACAAAATTCTATCCAATTAAAATGTGTTTTTTTCTTTGTAAAGCAATATGCCTCCTTTTCATGGCACAATATGATCTCAGAAGGACTAAAACTTCAGTTGATTCAGTTAACAAAGGAAAGCACCACGGTGCGTGTAGATGGCATCATACCAACAATGACAGGTGCGTGGGAAACCATCCATGCTTGGAAGAGGAAGTGGGCCAATCTCATAGCAAGAATAAATGGGAAATGGCTGGGTAGCCTAAATGACGAAACACTACAAAGGCTTCAGAAAGATTTATGGACAAGAGCATAGGATGAAAAGGTATCCATGTGAATGAATGCCAGGGGAATGAATATTCACATTAATAAGATCAGAGACGCATCAGATTATCAAATAAGAAATTATAAGAATTGAATAAATAAGTAAATAGGGTAAAATGGTTAAGGTATCCTTGAACTTCAGATAAGCTATGTCCAAATAAGATATGTATACAACTCATGTTAATTATAAATGAATATTAGTAGATAGATCATAGGTCCTGGAATCAGGCAGATCCAAATTCAAACTTAATCTCAGACACATACTAGTAGTATGAGCCTGGGTAAATCACTTAACCTTTGCCTCAGTTTTCTCACCTATAAAATGGGGCTAATAATGAAACCAATCTCCCAGGGTTGTTGTCAGGATCAAATGAGATAATATTTGTAAAATGCTTAGCACAGTATCTAGCATGTGGTAGCATTTAGTAAATGTGCATTTCATTTGTTCTTCCTTATTTCTTCCCTTCCTATTTATTCATCTAGGCACATCACTCTTTGGTAACATTTTCGTGGAATTATAAGATCTTAAGACCAAAAGGGAACTTTGAGATTCTTTTGTCCAATTCTTACATTTTATAGATACAGAAATCAAGCCCTGGAGAAGTTAGGAACCTTACTAAAAGTCACATATTTAGGGTCATAGCATTCTCCTTCCAGTGCACTTTTACTACATTACAGCTCCATATCTATGCAAATGCACATCATAGTCATGCTTCATCCACTTGGTTCCTCCTGGGTGGATAGTTGGAAGAAAATAAGCATTTATTACATGATCACTATGTTCCAGGCCCTTGACAAATATCTAATTTGATCTTCACAGCAGCATTTAACCAGTATATAGTGACCATAAATAAAGCATCCATATAGATCCAGACAAAATAAATGGCTAATTATTTCATCCATTTAGCAACTGGAAATTTGACTAATGTTTTTTAATTTATCAACCTTAAACACAACCTGAATTTTGCAGATTTGAAAGCCCTGGGATTGTTTGAGTTTGAACTATATCTCTCTGGCCTTCACAGACATATAACATATCTGTCACTCACCAAAGTCAATTCAGTATGTCCAAGAAAACACATATGTGATGGGGCATGTAAGCCTTCTAGTTACCCAGGCAGTAACTGGGATAGGGATTGAGCCTGTGATTTCAACGAAGGAATCATTCCCTCTCCTAATGCAGATAGAACTCCTTTTAATCTTCAAGAAGTTGTCTAAAGCAGTGTTATCAAACCCCAAAAGAAATAATGGCCACTAATCCATATGTAATTATCCTTGCATACTGCATATTGATTTAGCTTTAAAATATTATTATACTTTTGAATACATTATTGTACTTTTACAAATACATTATTATAATTTTATGTATTTGTTAAATATTTCCAAATTCCATATTAATCTTTTTGGGTCACACTGGGAGTTTTGAGGGCCATGAATTGAGGACATTCAGAGGTTAAGGAATTTGTTTAGGGTCACATAGACAGCCTATGACAAAGACTGAGGCTACCTTTATATCTATTATGGATTTCTCACAATTTGATCATTATATCTAAATTGAAGCTATGTAGAACAAACGTGAGTTAGGGGGCACATTCTTTTTAAGACGATGAGAAATAAGATTGAGAAATGTGGTTTGGAGGCTGATCAAATCTGAGGATTTTTCCCATCTGGTTCACTATGTTCCAACACGGTCACTACAACCTTCCGGAAATATCGTTTACATCCCTTTTTACTTGGATGAAGTGTTCACGCAGAGGAACATGGAGCCTGGAAAGAGCTTTTTAAAAAGCATAATGGGAAACATAGGTACACCATAAAACTTACCCTTAACTAGCATAAACAATTGTATAAAAGAGACACCTTGTAAATTTCCAAAGCCCAAGATAAGGATGCTGGAAATTGCTTGTGTTTATAGCATCATTTATCAAAAGCCTTTCATGCATGGTAGGAACTGATGTGTGCTTTCTTGTGGTAGGACATGTTGAACAGCCATGAAATAAACTTTTCCTTTGAGAGGAAAATAAAAATCCCCACTCCAGTCTGTTATCAAGAGATCATAGAAATCCAAACATAGGGAACTTTAGAAAACAGGCAGCCCAATTCCCTCATTTTTCACATGAGGAAACAAATCTGGGCATTTGATGACTCGCCTGCCATAACAAGTAGTTGTCCCAGGACTTGAACCCTCGTCTTCTGGCTTTTAATGAATTTTTTCACTGTACCATGAAGGTGAAACTAATGGAATTCATAATACTTTTATCATTAACCATATCTTGCATAAAAGGTGTTTCATGATAGTAAAATTAATAGGGCAAAATCAAAATCTTTTCATAAATGTGCATTTTTCTATATTCCCCTACTCTCTATTCTGCTCTGCATCCTCTTCCACCTCTCAGGTTTGCTAGAGCAGCACTATACAAATGCATATCATGGTCTGGACAACAAGCATTCTTCATCCACTTGGTTTATTCTGTGTGGATAGTTGGAAGGGAAAAAAAACAAGCATTTATTAAGTACCTACTATTTTTTAGGTCTTTGATAAATATTATCTTATTTGATCCTCACAGCATCCCATGAGATATATGCTGTTAATATTTCCATTTTACAGTTGAGGAAACTGAGGTAGACAGAAGATAAATGATTTTTTTAAACATAAGAGAAAAGAAAATCCTCTTTTGCCCAGAGAGAGGAGTAAAGAGAATAAGAGTCTACCAAAAAAGCATTTCTTAAATGCCTACATTACAAATATTGTTTCACTTTATCCTCAATAACCTTGTGAGATAAGTAGTACTATTATTCCCATTTTACCATTGAGGAAACTGAGGTAAATAAGACTTAGTGACTTACCTAGGGTCACACAGCTAGTAAGTATCTGAGATTGGTTTTGAATTGAGGGCTTCCTTATTTTAGTTGCAGCACTCTATCTACTGAGCTATCCAACAGCTTAGTTGTGAGGGGGTGGAGAGAGGACAAAACTTGAAAAACATTAAGTAGTTCCTTTGTAATACCACATTTAAGGAGTGAATAAATATGCATTCTGGTGCTAAAGCTTGTCAGCATTTTAGTCTACATCTAAAACTCAGTTTAGTTTTTACTTGCTTCATTGTGGCACATTTGGGAGCCAGAGTGGATAGAGGAATAAAAGAAATTGAGAAATCTTGGTTCAAAACTCACCTCAGACACTTACTACCAATATGACCTGGGACAAGTCACAATCTCTGTCTGCCTCAGTTTCTAAATCTGTAAAATAGGGATGATAATAACAGCACCTACCTCCTGTGTTTATTGCAAAAAATAGTGTAATTATTGGCAAGTCTCAAAGCCCTATATAATGTTCTTCTTATTGTTGTTGTTGTTGAACAGGATTTTGAAGCTTATCTAGAAAACATTCCCAAGCCTGAGGTAGCTGTAGCAGGCACTCATGCTAGAGTAATAATGACAAAGAAGGAACAAGAAAATGACAGAAGAGTGTGATGTCCTTCCTGGAAATCTGAACACAGTTCTCCCTCACACATCTCTCTCCAGGGAGCAAAGTTAAATTCTTAGTTTAGATAGATGAACAGAGACTCTGGTTGGGGATGTCTTCATTTAAACAAAATCAGCCACAAATTTGGCTTGTCCAGCCATCACGGACCATATACACACACCTGGCCAGAGCTACTGGATCCATTGCTGGTAGGCAGAGGAAAGCTTGGCGTCCAATTAAATACCAGTAGGAGAGCTGAGATATTTCTGAAAGACAATCATATAAACTTTGCATGGCTTCCTTGAGAGAGAAAGGGTACTCTGGGTATGGAAGAAAATAGACAAAAGCTCTTTTTCTTTTTCTCAATCATTTGCTTACTCTGATTTCACAGGGGAAGGAACTTCAGTTTGCAGTGGCCTGTTCTCCCAAATGTGGCTCTGCAGATCTCTATGAGGAGGAACCATTTTTTGAAGAAAGAAATGTCAATTGTTATCTAATCTTCTTCCTCACTGGTCTTCCCTGCTGGGAATGATGATGCCTGAAGCTCACCCCTCCTGTTTCCTTCTGTGCTGCCTCCAAAGGGCAGGATTTTCAATTGGCTCTACTGGGAAACAAAACAGGGGGATACTTTCTGTAACAGTTTAATCTCTTTTTACTAAAACTTTATATTTTTTACCTATTCCATTTTGAAAAAAGGGAAAGAAGGATGTTGTTTCTAGGGTATTTTTAAAACACCCAATACTTTGGGAACCTGAAACAGGATAGCAATATGGTATAGTCAGAATCAGAAAGATTGGGGCTCACATCATCGTCGACACATACCAGTTCTGCAGTCATAATCTCTCAGACGTATCTCTAAGACTATAAGTCACAAATAAGAGGTGAATGGACTCCAGGTCCCCTCCTAAACCAATGATCATATAGATCAAGGGAGGGAGTTTCCACACTGAAAGTTCCCCATATTGACTAAATCATAGAGAGCAATGTTTCTCTAATTTTAGGGATAAAACTGAGAATTTCAGGGGAAGAAAACATTGTGCAGACCATATGCCCTCTCTGACTTGCCATTGTAGAAAAACCTTCCACAGAATTAATGAGAACATTCCTAATGAGTGGATTGTCTGGATTTTATTAACTATTATAAGTTATTCATGCATGCCTGAAACAAAAGTGGGGAACATTGTCATATAATGAGCCCTAATTCTATAAGAAAGCCATTCACAGACTACGGAGAGTCCACTTTGCAAGTCACAACAACGGAGCTCCGGTTGTGGAAAGTTGCCATGGGCATGAACAGTTGCTGCCTGTGTTTAATTTGCTCTCATCCAGGGCCTCCTTCTTTTCCATTCCTAGAATGATTCCACAAGTTCCTTTAGTACACTGTCTAACAGCCATACTAATTCCTCTCCCCATTCACTGGGTTCTCCTTAATGACTTCAGCCACATTTCTTATTTGGTCAGATTACTTTGACTTTTCTTTGGGAAAGAAAAAAACTTCATCCCAGAACAGTCACTCTAGGTTTTCCTCAAAGTCTAAGTAGGACCATTTGCCTCCTCCAATTTTCCTCTAACTCTTTATTTGAGTTTATCTTATTTGATCCTCATAGCAGCCCATGAGATAGATGCTATTAATATCTCCATTTTACAGTTAAGGAAATTGAGATAGACAAAAGTTAAATGATTTTTTTTAAACATAAGAAAAAAGAAAAACCTCTTTTTGCCCAGGAAAGAGGGAGAGAAGGAGTGAAGGGAATAAGAGTCTACCAAAAAGCATTTCCTAAATTAGCCTCCATTACAAATATTGTTTCATTTTATTAAACCTCAATAACCTTATGAGATAAGTAGTACTATGATCCCCATTTTACTATTGAGAAAACTGAGGCATTTGTAGTCTTGAACTCTGTGCCCTGGCCCTAGCTCCCTTGAAGGATCAGGAGGGATCTAATCGGAGAAACAGCTAGAGTGACTGATAAATATCCATGAGTGAAGCCTTTGACTTAAAACATCAAGGTCTCTCACTTCATCAGGGACCATGACCAGTCATCATAACCTATGTCTTCTCACTCAACTCAGAGGACTGTGGAGGAGAGAGTGAGACTGATGACTCTGCACAGCTTTGTCTCACTTAAGTCCAAGATACCCTCCTGATGTCATTGGTGCACTTAAAGAATAAATAAAAGAATAAAGAATAAAAGATGAACAACAAATCCATGTACTTAGCCCTATTTGATTATTGGTGCATTCAAAGATGACTAAAGTTTCCTTACTTCTACTGGAATACTTATTTCCCTTTGTCTACTTCAACTAATTCTCTCCTCAGTCTGTTTGTCCACACATGGGCACTCTAATGGATTAGCCCAAGGGATGACAAACTATGGCCCATGAGCAAAGAATGTTTTCTTCATTTTAAAATTTAATGACATTTTATTTTAAAATATGAAATGGGTAGGGACCGTATTGCTGGGGTACATAGGCTGCTGATGTTTGGATTAATATATCATTATCTTTCTTAAACTGTAGCTTATAGAATGGGACATAGTTTTCCAGATAAAGATAGGAACTCATACTATGCTAAACGCTAAATCCTAAAATCTTTTCTAAATCTATCTTTGGCTCCACCATTTTGGATTTCTGATTTGATTTTTTTAGTGACCAAATTCAAGATGTTACATTTATTTTATTTCACTTTCTCAAATTCAGGTGGGTTATCTAGCTTGTCAAAATTACTTTGAATCCTTAGTCTGTCAACCACTGTCAGTACCCTTCCCTGTTTTCTGCCGTCTGCAAATCTGATGACCATATCATCCTTTACTTCCCTAAGTAATTGATAAAAATGTCACACTATAGGACCAAGCATAGATACTTCATTTTAGACTTCCTGATACTTTGGCATTAAATCACTAATAACTATTCTTTGAAATCCAAGTCACTTAACTAGTTCTGTATCCATCTGTATCCAGGGTTTAGCAAACTACTGACTGTGACCAAATGTCTGAATAGCCAGAGTGGATTAAATTTGACCTGTGGACAATAGTTTACAGATACCTAGTCTAATTCATCTCTCTCTATCTTCTCCAGAAAAATAGTATGAGATAATTTAGCTAAAGCTTTGCTAAAATCTAGACCAATTACATTCACAGAATTCCCTTCACCTACTGTTTCAGTAATCCTATCAGAAAAAGAAATAATGTTAGTATGACATGGCTTATTCTTGATGAAGCCATGTTGGCTTGTTGAAATCACCACTTTTATTTCTAAATGTTCACAACCACCTCCTTCATGATCTAGTCTAGGATTTTCCCAGAGAGCAAAGTCAGGCTCATTCGCTTGTAGTTAGAAAACTATTCTCTTCCCTTTTTTGAAATTTGTGATTTCATTTTCTCTTGCCAGCCTCTGAGATCTAGCAGAACTATTTTTTGTTCCTCTCTTTTCTTTTGAGATTTCTTCCCTACAATCCTATTCCAGCATTTCATCTTAGTTCTTAAAAGTTACATTAGAGAAAAATAAGCAGCAGGTATATAGAACACTGTATGATCTAGCCTGTGCAGATCCTGTTGATAATGGAGACAGACTTTGTCTGCTGCCCAAAGACCAAATTAAGCATGGAGAGACTCAGGAAGACTGTATTAGAGGGTGTTATTTCTAGAGTCAAAGGACTTAAGTTTAGATCTCATCTCTGATGACTTTTACTTGTGTGACTTTAGCCAAATCACTTATCTGTCTGACATTGGGCAAGTCACCTAGTTTCCCTGGGTTTCAATTTCCTCATCTATAAAATGGGGAGGAGAGAGTGAAAGAAAAGACCTCTGAACTCCCTTCTAGTTCTGTAATCCTATGGTACAATACCAATATGATGGCCACATTGGCCAGGAAACAAAAATATATAAAAATGTCAATTAGCACTGGACAAGCCTTCTTTCTTTTGTAGTGACAGTGACAAAGTGGCAAAGAAAAAAGGAGAAATGAAATAGGATTCTAAGAAGCATACAGTTTGGGGATCATCTATAAATATTAAGAACATTTAATTATAATAGGTAATTAATATACTAGTTTTCTGAATTGTAACTCTTCTCCAACAATGAACATGGCACTATGTGTGTGTGTGTGTATGTTAAATGCATTATATATATATAATGTATACATACATTTATTTATATAAATATATAAAATGCACATATACATATATATATGTATACCCACATGAACACACACAGACAAAGCAATTTCATGAAGGGCAGAATATTTAATATCAGAGTTAGTTTGTGAACAACAAAACAAGGGATCCAGATGGTATGATGAGGATAATGGGAAAATTTGGCATTGTTACATGAGAAAATAGATGGTTTTCAAGGGCAGATTCCATAATACTTGGGAATATTATAGAAGTAGTTTCTATTCAACCATATTGCTGTTCAATCATTTTACCATTTCAGGTCATTTTGTAACCCTATAAAAATATTTAGAGTTTTCTTGGTAAAGATATTGGACTAGTTTCCCATTTCCTTTTCCAGCTCATTTTATAGATGAAGCAACAGGGTTAAATGATTTGCCCAATTGTTGGTGGAATTGTAAACAGATCCAACCATTCTGGAACTATGCTCAAAAAGTTATCAAACTGTGCATACCCTTTGATCCAGCAGTTACTACTGGGCTTATATCCCAAAGAAATACTAAAGAGGGGAAAGGGACCTGTATGTGCCAAAATGTCTGTGGCAGCCCTTTTTTGTAATGGCTAGAAACTGGAAAATGAATGGATGCCCATCAATTGGAGAATGGTTGGGTAAATTATGGTAAATGAATGTTATGGAATATTATTAAGAAATGACCAACAGGATGAATACAGAGAGGCTACATGAAGTCATGCTAAGTGAAATGAGAGAACCAGGAGATCATCATATACTTCAACAACAATACTGTATGATGATCAATTCTGATGGACATGGCCCTCTTCCGTAATGAGACAGGATCCAATTCAGTTCCAATTGATCAGTGATGAACAGAACCAGCTACACCCAGTGAAAAAAAACTGAGAAATGGGTGTGAGCTGCTTACATTTTTGTTTTTCTTCCCAGGTTATTTTTACCTTTCTAAATCTGATTTTTCTTGTGCAACAAGAGAACTGTATAAATATGTACACATATATTGTATTTAAGATATACTTTAACATGTTTCATATGTATGAGACTGCCTGCCATCTAGGGGAGGGGATGGCAGGAAGTAAGGGAAAAGTTGGAACAGAAGTGAGTGCAAGGGACAATGTTGAAAAATTATCCATGCATATGTTCTGCCCAGAGTCACACAGTTAGTAAGTGTCTACGTCTGGATTTGAATTCAGGACTTCCTGACTTCCTGGCTCTATCCATTGTTCTTCCTACCTCTCCTTATTCATACTTAGGTTATCCCAGAAGGCCTATGAAATTCATTCAACTCCAAGACTGAGCAATTCTATGATTTTTGTGATTTGAACTAATCTAAAATGAGAACTAAGGCCACCCAGACAAAGGAAGATTGTCAGTACAAACAGGACAAGCCAAGAAGATGAAAAATGCTAATTCCCAATCATAACACATGGGGGTAACTAACTCATGGAGCTTGTCCATGTATCTAATACAAACACTGCAGATGGACAATCATTTCAGTCTAGAAGTGAATAGGAGTTTTTGCTGGCTTGTATTCAGGAGAAAAAGTGTTCAGCATTTTCAATCCAATTCAACAAGCATTTGTTAAACAACCACTATCCAAGAAGAATCAACATTGTAGGAGGCTGAAAAGGCAGTGGAGAGTATGAAATGAGTAAAAATAGATTGCAATATGTTACCAATGGTGATTTGGGTTTGAAAATTGGCACAACATAATTAAATCATCAAGAAAATGTGTGATTGGAAAGGAAATGAGGCTACTTTTGTGTTGGAGATGGAGGGGATAAATGAAGGATGTTCCGAGCACTCTCTGAGGTGCAATTTTGAAACACCTAGAAGACCTCTTGAACATTGGGAAGAACATTGGAGGGATTTACCAAAGGACTAGAATAAGCTGACAGGGTACAAATGAGTTGTGTTCTATTCCACTGGCATAAGTCTATAAAGTCATGCTGATGAAATAATCAGATAAAGCCCAACATACTTACTAGCTATGTGACCCTGGTCAAATTGTTTAACTCTGCTTGCCTCAGTTTCCTGATCTGTAAAATGAAATGGAGAAAGAAATGGCAAACTGCTCCAGTATCTTTGCCAAGAAAATCCTAAATGGGCCCATGGGGAGTCAGACATGACTGAAAAAAATGACTTAACTGAGCTGAAGTATTATTTTTAAAGGACAGAATACAGGACCTGAAGTTAGGAAGACCAGCGTTCAAATATCAGACACTTACTATTTGTGTGACCCTGAGTAAATCCCTTAAACTTTGTCTCAGTTTCCTCGATTATAAAATGGGAATAATAATAATAGTTTTTAACCTTCCAGGGTTGTTTTGAAGATTAGATAAGAATATTTTTAGGTACCTAGGATAGCAAGCACTGAATAAATGCTTGTTTCCTTCCTAATGATAATAATAATAGCTATTATTTATACAGTGTTTTAATGAAGCTAAAAAATAGGGCTCATATCAATGAAATAACTAATGAAATAAGAATTTTGTTGTTTAGTCATGTCCCACCCTTGGTGACCTCGTTTGATATTTTGTGGGCACACATACTGGAGTGGTTTGCCATTTCTTTCTGTGATTCATTTAACTGCTGAGGATACTGAGGCAAGCAATTAAGTGACTTGCCAGGGTCATCTTGTCAATAAGTATCTGAAGTCCTATTTGAACTCAGGTCTCCCTGACTCTAGGTTTGGTGCTTTTTCTATTGTGCCACCTTGCTGCCTTAAAGTAATAATAATAGTTAGTGCTTGGAGAGCATTTTAGGGCTTATAAAGCAATTTGCAAATGTATCTTATTTGATCCTCACAATTCTGTGAGATGGGTATTGTTATTATCTCTTTTTTACAGAAGAAAAACTGAGGTTCAGAAAAGTAACCTGATAAGTAATAATTAAAATACAAAATGGGTTTTTTAAAAAGCCCTACAAACTGCTGTCAGTCATATGAAAGATTACTCCAAATTAATAATAAAAGAAATCTAAATCAAATCACCTCAAAGTTTTCATTGCACACCCAGAATACTGGCAAAGATGACAGGAGATGGAATATCCATTGTTGGTTAAGCTGCTTAAAGGTAGGCACAATAATATATTGAAGATGGCTGTGAAATTTCAACTCTGAGAAATGATTTAGAACCATTCATATCTTTTGACTCAGAGATCAAGGTCTGGGCAAATATTTCAGGAAAATTTAACACACACACACACACACACACACACACACACACACACACACACACACACACACACGAAATCCCATATCTTTTAAAATCATAGTCATACTTGATAATTGGAAAGAACTGGAAAGAAGTAGGTCTCCATTGTTTAAGGAATAACCAGACAAGTTTTGGTATTTAAATGTAGCAGACAAATATAAAGAAGTATATGAAACTTGAAAAGATTTAAAACAATCTGCAAGCATTTATTAAGCACCAATGATATGCCTGGAATTGTCCTAAGTATTAGGGTCCTGTCTTCAAAAGCTTTTTTTTGCATGATTTGTATGAAAGTTACCTAGAAAGACATGAGCAGAATGAGGAACCGAGGCACAATAACCATAACTATTACAAAAAAGGATGATAAAACTGAGGTAAAATCACTGTGGGATAGTAGGGTTGTGGAGTATAGCTATCAGGGGCAGTGATCACTTGTTTTGTTTAATTATTTTTCTTTGTTTCAAAAAGAAATTCATTTCTGGGAACTAGAAGGCTCAGTACATACAGTGTCAGATCTGGAGGCAGGAATACTGAGTTCAATTCCAGTCTCAGATTTTACTAGCTGTGTGATGTTTGCCTCAGTTTCCTCAACTAAATGTAAAAACAAGGATAATAACATCTATGTCCCAAGGTTGTCATGAGGATCAAATGAGATTATATTTGTGAAGCATTTAGTATACGTAGTAGACACTATATAAATCATTATTCCCTTCCCTTCCCACTTCAGGGCAGATTAAGAGAAATGGGAGCAACTCAATGAATGAAAAGCATTTAAGTGTCCCAGTATCTGGAACTATAGGCTAGTTACTGTATTAAGTGTTGAAAATACAGTTACAAGGAATCGAGACAACGCTTGCCCACAAAGAGCTTACATCACGATGGGAGAATGCAGTTTATAAAGGTGAGCTAGAAAGAGGGTGACACGAGCCATAATTGTCTTGAAGTGATGTGGAGATCTTCACCTTAGGGGGGGTTTCAGGGGCAGAGCCAAGTTTCAAGCAAGGGATGGAGATGATGGATAAAATGTAGTTGACATAGGGAAGAAATGTATCCAGATTAAATTCTGTGTCTGTGTGTGTGTGTGTCTGTCTTTTTGTCTGTCTCTGCCTCTCCCTGTCTTTTTCTGTCCCTCTGGCTCTCTGTTTCTATCTATCTCTTTGTCTCTGCCTCTCTTTGTGTCTTTTTCTGTCTCTGTCTTCTGTTTTTCTCTGTTTCTCCCTCTGTCTTTCTCTGTCTCTCTCTTTTTCTGTTTCTCTGTCTGTCTCTGTCTCTCTCTATCCCTCTAGCTCTATCTTTGTCTCTGCCTGTCTTTGTCTGTCTCTCTCTCTGTCTGTGGTGTCTTTCTCTGTCTCTCTGTTTCTGTCCCTCTGTCTCTCTTTTTCTATTTCTCTTTTTCTTTGCCTATTTATCTGTCTCTGTCTGCTATATCTGTATCTTTGTCTCTCTGTCTCTGCCTGTATCTCTCTGTCTGTCTCTCTGTCTCTGTCTGTTCCTCCCTCTCTGTATCTCTCTGTATCTCGCTCTGTCTCTGTCCTTCATTCTCTCTTTATTTCTCTCTGTCTGACTATCTGTCTCTGTCTTGGTTCCTCTCATCATCTACTTCACAGAGCAGTAATGAGGATCAAATGAGATAGTATTTGTACCAGGGGTTCTCAAACTATGGCCTGTGGGCCAGATGCGGCCCGCTGAAGCTGTTTATGTGGCCAGCAGGGTTATGGCAAATGGGCTGAGGGGCAGAGACAGAGTGTGAGCTTTTGTTTTTACTGTAGTCTGGCCCTCCAACAGTCTGAGGGACAGTGAACTGGCCCCCTATTTTTAAAGTTTGAGGACCACTGATCTGTATCATACTTAGCATAGGAGTACATAGTAGGCATTAAATAAATGCCCTTCTCACATAATCTCAGCTGCCACACCTGTAAAACTAAAGCATCGGACTGAATGATTTCTAAGGTTCCATCCTATTTTTTTAGAAATAAAGGTCAGGTTTAGCGATTAGACCTATGATTTCACTGTTAGGAATTTCCTTACCAGTTAAAGTTGTTGTATTCTCTTATGGAGGTGTTTATAACAATAAGAAGTTAAATGATTTGGCTAGCATCATATATTCCACTTGTATCAAAGGCAGGTTTAATTCCAGGTCTCCTTGGATCCAAAGGTTATTTTCTTTACACTATTCTATGCAACCTTTCTAAAACAAAATTTAATTAAAAAAAAACATTTGATAGTAATTCTCTTATTTAATATCAGTAGACCTTTAAAGTGATGGGCAAAAAGATATTTCTTGATATGAGAAGGGCCGTTTGATTTTTGGTTGGTTGCTTAGTTTCCTAAGCAGGTTTGAAGAAGAAAAAGCATACTAAAGTATAACATCTAATCTATTCTCCTCCCAAGCTTTCAAGTTTCCAGCAAGCATACCACCTGCTTGGCTTTCACACAGTCAAGGCTCAGCAGGAAACAGCCCATCTTACCATCAAGATTTCAACACAATCACAAAAGGAAAAACCCATAAGTCAATCAGAAACTAAACAGGAAAAGCCATCAGCAAATATTCTGAGACTCAGAGGGTTTATCCAATCTGGATAGTGGACTAGTCTGAGGAGTGATGGCCAGATGACTTTAAATGACCATAACCATGAAAGAGTCAGAGATACGAACCTTAGTAACAAGTATGGAATACTCATCATGGATGGCCATGTGGTAACTCCTAGGGAGGGATACTAGAGTGTCAGGTATCCATCACATAAAAAACTAAAGTCTCCCTGCCTCTATAACCTAAGATGGAGGTACCTTTTCTTTGACTTTCTTTTTCTCATGATCAACTATTTATTCATTGAAGATAGAATATAGGAATATGAAGTTGAATTTAGAACAATTGTATGTGATCAGCAAGGCACTCCAAAGAGGGCCAAATATCCATTTTTCCAGGACAACCTGATTTATCGACCACTTGTACCTGAGGCAGCAAGGTACAGTGTGGGGATGTCAATCCCAAAAAGAGACAAATCCCTGCTGACTGCATATTGACTTAGAAAACCACAGGTGAATATTATCTATGTTGTATCTTTAGTTATTTTGTTAAATATATCTCACTGACATTTCAATCTGGTTCTGGTGCATTCAAGAGTTTTGCAAGCCATTTAAGACAGACCCTTGAATCTGACACATCTATTGTACTGGAGGCAACTGGGAATTGCCAAGACCCGAGTTCAAATCCCTTCACAGATACCTACTAGTTTACCCTAGGCAAGTCAACCTCTTTCACTTTCATTGTCCTTATCTATAAACTGGGAATAATAAAATCCCATATATTATAGGGCTAATGGGTTTGGAGGGATATTTATGTATAGGAACCAGATGCAGGGAGGGGGCTCCAGATTGTTCTCTTCTTTCATTTATCCATAAATATGAAAATATAAAAACTTCTCCAGGGCTCTCTAATCCATGTAAAAACAACCAAAAAAACTATTTTTTCCTGCTTTCCACTCCTGCTTTGTTGGAGGATAGGAAAGTTAGTATGAGAAACTGAGATGATGATGGAAATGGTGGTGGTGGTGATAATAATAATAATAATAACTAACACTTCTATAGCATGTACTATGCATCTGTACTATGCTAGGTAGTTTATTATCATCTCATTTGATTCTTACAACCCTGGGCTATTACCAATGGCCCTTTTATAGATGAAAAAATTAAAGCAATCAGAGGTGAAGTGACTCACCAAGATCACATAGCTAGCAAACATCTGAGGCCATATTTGAACTCGGGTCTTCCTGACTGAAGGTTTGATCCTGTATCTATTGCACTGCCTAGCTGCCACCTAATTTGTTTATGCTACAGTGCTGGGCCTGGGGTGGGGGAGAGGGGCACTGCGAAACTGAAAAGGGAAGGGGCAAAGCTGTTGAAATGACTTGTCATGATGATCAAATATCTCCACATGAGTTTGGGAGGCAGTAGTGAAAAGCAAAAGGCTGGATAAGTGACAGCTACCTTCCCAGGACCATGGACAGGACCTAGACAACCCATTGTTCTCCATGATCTTGCACAAGTTTCCCTTTCCTCTTGGAAAAGACAGCATAATATAGTGGACAGAGTGCTTGATTTAGAAACAGGAAGACATGGATTCAAATTCTGTATCAAGTACTTGCTGCCTTATGACTCTTTTATGTTCTCTGTGCTTCAGTTTCCTCATGAGGGTGTCAGACTCAATGTTCTCCTTCACCTCTGATTTCAAATCCATGGTTCTGTGGGACCCAGTTACCACACCTATAAAATAAAGGTATTGGTCTAAATGCCAGAGACAATCATTCTCATTTTTATTTCCATTAGGATCACTAATCTAGAAAGAACCTTAGAGACTGTCTGATCCCTTTTATCCACAGATAAAGAAAGTGAGTCACAGAAATGTTACGACCTCTGCCCAATATTACAGAGCCAGAATTTGAATGCAGAGGTTTGGATTCTGAATCTACTTTACATTCCACTCTGCCATGTTGTTTCTGAGCTCCACTGGACTATTTACTATTTCTACCTAAGACTTTGAAAGTTTAAGACCTTATAAAACTGTCGCAGTTTTACAGTCCTGGAGTCAGGAAGATTTCACCTTCTTGAGTTCACATCTGACCTCAAATATTAGCTGTATGCCCCTGGGCAAGTCACTTAATCCTGTTTGCCTCAGTTTTCTCATCTGTAAAATGAGATGGAGAAGGAAGTGGCAAACCTCTGCAGTATCTGTGCCAAGAAAAGCTCAAATGGGGTCATGAGTCAGACGTGAGGTAAACAACTGAACAGCAGCAGCGACAAGAGTTGAAAATAATGGTACCATACAAAGTGTAAAAGAAAACCTTAAGGTCTTTGGAGGGCAGAAAGTACCTTCCCTTATCCAAACATGAGCCAGTCCTGGAGATTTGTATCAGCAAAGGAGCCGATTACCAACACTGTATTTATTCACAGAAGCAGTCCTATGATTCTGACATGGTCTGGTGATTTAGCACCTGCAGGTAAAACTTTTATGCTGAATCTTAATTTACTATCCACGGGTGACCCTGTTCTGTGAGTCAGGACAGCAGAGATTAGATCTCACATGTAAATTTTATGTTTTGTCAGCTGGCAGATTTATGCTTTTGGTTGCACTCAGTGCATTCAATGAGGGAGAGCCACAAAATGGTCATACATGTCATTGAATATAGCACATCAAACTACTGAGCATTATATGGCATTACAGTATTACACTGTACAGCGTGGGCCTGGGAAGATAATTCATTCCAAATATTACTTGGAGTGCTTTTCCTTTAAAACTGACAGAGGAGTATACTCCAAGAGCCAAGATGTGTGTCTTGATCCTAGAAATAATTCTTCTGTTCACAAAGGCATGGCAGAGTCCCCCACCCCATCCAAATCCGGATTTTGTACTGCCAGGTAAAATACATGATTTCTCATGCTGAGGATTCAGTTGTAAAATTACTTGTCCAAAATGGACAGAGGTGATTGCATGAGGATTTATAACAAAACTTATTTATTTCTCAAAATCAGCACTCCCAGCTCCATGGCTTATCTGCCATCTATCTCTTCCCTGATGAGGCCTTTGAGGGGAAAAAAATTAAAATCATGATGCTCTTAAAGGCTTGTCTTTTATGTTTCTTCCTCATGAGCTCAATTGAGCCATTAAAAAGAGAGCTTAAAATGAAATTCTTTCATTTCTGTATTTTCTACTGTACTCTAAGGAGTCTATTCATTCTGAATGTTCTATTCTTTAACACAAAAATAAGCCTTTTCCATCTCATGGGCTGCCATTGTTCTTGGTACCATCTTTGCTGCCCAGGAATAACCTTCATTATGATGATCTGCCCTTATATTCCCATTAGAAGTAAAGTTTCTAAGGGAATGAAATTTTGATTCTGCTTCTTATTACAAAGAGCTAATGGCAACACCAAATTTCAGAATTGGAAGAGAACCTAGAACTCACCTGATCTAAACTGTAAGTGGACATGAAAATTTGTTCCAAAAGCAATCAGTCAACAAGTTTTCATTTAACATTTACTAAATGCCAAACACTGTCCTAGGTTCTAGGGATACAAGGATAATTTTTTAAAACAGTCTCTGTCCCCCAAGAAACTTATTATGGCCTAGCAGAGAGTTATCAGGGACATAAATATATACAAAAAAAATAATAACCACATAAGATAGTCTGGAAAAGCAAATGAGAGAGTCTTAATCACAAAAATCAGCAACTAAAACCCTCAGTCCTGGCTCAATAGAGAAGCAAATCAGTGGGACAGCATTCAATCCCAGGTCAGTAGACAAACTATGGGAAACCAGGCTATTTCCTGAAAATAGCAACCAAGCTACCCTCTACAAATACAAGGGCTCCTATGCTCAAAGCCAAGGCTCAGAGCTGCACAGAAATAGAGGAAGAAGAGATAAGTGAATTAGGCATGCAACTAAAATTTTAGAAAAAGATCAAATTAAAAACCCCAATTAAATATCAAATTAGAAAGGAGGTATTAATAAAATAGAAACCAAGCAAACTATTCAAATAATAAACAAAACTGAAAGTTGGTTTTATGAAAAAACCTTTGATTAATTTGATCAGAAAGAGGAAAGAAGAAAACCAGATCACCAGCATCAAAAATGAAAGGGGGTAAACTTACCACCCATCAAAAAGAAATTAAAGAAATAATAAGGAGCTATTTTGCCCAACTCTATGGCAGCAAGTCTGACAATGTAATTGAAATGGATGAATATTTACAAAAATATAAATTGCCCAGGTTAACAGAAGAGGAAATAAAATACTTAAATAGTCCCATTTTAGAAAAAGAAATTGAAGAAATCATTAATGAACTCCCTAAAAAAAAAAAATCTCTAGCATCAGTTGGATTCACATGTGAAGTTTACCAAAACATTTAAAGCACAATTAATTCCAATACTATGTAAAATATTTGGAAAAATAGGTAAAGAAGGAGTATTGCCAAATTGTTTCTACAACTCTAATATGGAACTGATATCTAAACCAGGAAGAGCCAAACCAGAGAAAGAAAATTACAGACTAATATATATTGGTCTAATAATATTAGAATGAATATTAATGCAAAATTTTTAAATAAAATATTAGCAAAGAGATTATAGCAACTTATCAACAGAATAATATATTATAACTAAGTGGAATTTATGCCAGGAATTCAGGGCTAGTTCCATTATCAGGAAAATTATTACTATAATCGGCCACATCAATAATAAAACCACGAGAAATTATATGATAATCTCCATAGATGTAGAAAAAGTTCTTGACGAAATAAGCCCTAGAGAACATAGGGATAAAGAGAGCTTTCTTTAAAATAATAAACGTACAACAAACATTATTTGTAATGGAGAAAGCTGGACACATTCCCAATAAGAACAGGAATGAAACAAGGATGTTCATTATCACCACTATTATTCAGTTTTGTACTAGAAATGTTGCCTTGAGCAATAAGAAAAGAAATTAAAGGAATTAGAACAGGCAAGGAGGAAATAAAACTATTGCTCTGCAAATGATATGATAATATATTTAGAGGAACTTTTAAAATCTACTGGAAACAATTCACAGATTTATAAAAGTTGCAGGTTAAAAAGTAAACCCCTACAAATCATCAGTATTTCTATATTTTACTGACAAAGCTCATCAGCAGCAGATAGAAAGAGAAATTCCATTTAAAATTACTATAGACAAAATAAAATACTCTACCTGCCACAACAAACTCAAGAAGTATATGAGCACAATTACAAAATATTTCTCAGAAAAATAAAGTCATATCTAAACAACTGGCAAAGTATCTATTGTTCATGAATAAGGTAAGCTAATATAATAAAAATGACAATTCTATGTAAATTGGCCTACTTTGTTACAGTTAACTGCCAAAACATTATTTTATAGAACTAGAAAAATAATAACAAAAATTAATCTGGAAGAACAAGAGGTTAAGAATATCAAAGGAATTAATGAAAAAAACAATTACAAAGGATGGTGGCTTAGCAGTACCAGACCTAAAACTACATTATAAAGCAGCAGTCACCAAAATCATTTAGTATTGGCTAAGAAAGAGTAGTGGATCAGTGAAATAGATTAGATGCATACAACACAGTTTTTTTAAAAAGGCCTATAGCAATCTAGTGTTTCATAAACCCTCAAACTCTAGCTTCTGGAGTAAGAACTTGCAATTTGACAAAAATTGCTAGAAAAATTGGAAAATAAAATGTCAGAAACTTGGCATAGACCTACATCTCACACCCCATACCAAAATAAGGTCAAAATGGATACATGATTTAGACATAAAGGAGAATACCATAAACAAATTAGAAGAACAAGGGATAATTTACTTATCAAATCTTTGGAGAAAGGAGAAATTTATGACCAAAGGAAAACTAGAAGAACATTATGAAAGTCATAATGGACAGCTTTGATTACATTAAATTAAATAGTTTTTCAAAACCAACAGAAGATTAAAAGGGAAATATAAAGCTGGGGGGAAGTCTTTACAGCCAGTACTTCTGATACACATCTCATTTCTAAATTTTATAAGAATACAAATCATTTCCCAGTTGAAAAAAAAATGATTAAAAAATATGAACAGACAATTTTCAGATGATGAAATTAAAGCCATTTATAGTTATATGAAAAAATGCTCTAAATCACTATTGATGAGAGAAATGCAAATTAAAACAACTCTGAGGTACCATCTCATACCTCTCAAATTGGCTAAGATGACAGGAGAAGATAATGATAAATGTTGGAGGGAATGTGGGAAAACTGGGATACTATTGCATTATTGGTGGAGTTGTGAAATGATCCATCCATTCTGGAAAGCAATCTGGAACTATGCCCAAAGAACTATAAAACTGTATAGAATCCTTTGACCCAGAAATGCCACGGCTAGGTCTATATCTCAAGGAAATCATAAAGGAGGGAAAAGGACTCACATATGCAAAAATGTTTATAGCTCTTTTTTTGGTAGCAAAGAATTGGAAAAGGAGTGGATACCCATCAATTGGGGAATGGCTGAAAAAGTTGTGGTATATGAAGGTAATGGAATATTATTGCTTTTTTAAAAAAATGATGAACAATCTGATTATAGAAAAGCCTGGAAACATTTACATGAACTGATGCTGAGAGAAACAAGCAGAACCAGGAATACATTGTATACAATAACAGCAAGGATGTGTGAGGATCAACTATGAAAGGCTTGGTTCTTCTCAGTGGTTCAGTGATCCAAAGCAATCCCAATAGACTTTGGACAGAAAATGTCACCTGCATCCAGAAAAAGAACTAAGGAGACTGAATGTAAATCAACACAGGCTATGTTAATTTCTTTTTCTGGTTTGTTTTTTTTTTTATCTTTCCCATGGTTTTTCAATTTTGCTCTGATTTTTCTTTCCTAACCTGATTCATAAAGCAATATATATTTAAAAAAAATAAAGTTATTTCAATAAAAAAATAAAAGAAAGAGGTCAATACTTCCTTGCAGAAGACAGGAGAATAAAATAATAACATCTCATTCATATTATATTTTATAGTTTATAAAATTCTTTCCTCCCAACAACCATGGGAGGTACATAAGAATAATAGCTAGTATGTGTTTAGTGCTTTAAAATTTGGAAAGCCTTTTATAAACATCATCTCATTTGAATATTATTAATTCCATTATAAAAATGAGGAAACTAAGACAGAAAGTTTTAATGATTTGCACCTCGTCACATTAGCAAGAGTTGAAATTTGAACCTCCAAGACTAGGACTCCTCCCATCATGCCATGTTCCACGTGGTACCAAAGTCTGGTCTTAGAATCAAAGAATCTGAGTATTATGTCATTTGTTACCTGTGTCATAGCATAGAGTGCTATATTTGGAGTTGGAATCACATCTCTAATACTTACTAACTACATAACCATGGATAAGTCTGAATTCAGTTTCCTCTTTTGTAAAATGGGAATAATATTTCTTGTATCTGTAGTACTTACCTTATAGGGTTGTGGTGAGGTTCACATAAATAATGAATATAAAGTATTCTACAACTCTTAAAGCACTATATACTGTGTCCCAAAATCTTGGTGCAGTTTTATTCTATTAAAACTGCACTACGCAATGTGTCCCTAAAGTCTTGCTGCAGTTTTAATCTATTAAAGCTAAAGACTTTTAGGTTACCCTAGATAAATGTCAGCAATTATTTTTAAATGGAGAATAATTACCTGACCAGATAGCTTTGAAGAAAATGTGTGTAGATATAAGAGAAATGATTTTTTTTAAAAAAAAGAGTTCCATAACTAACTTGAGGAGCTTGCAATCTGCCATAAGTTTGTTTAAGACATTAAATTAAATGTCTTTACTAAGATATAGATGTGTCACCTCGGTACTTTCTAGAGGCCAGTTCTTAAGATGAGTTGGTTGGTTTGGAGTCAACCCTTGGTACTCCTGGAAAATGGGCTTCACTGATGGAGGGGACTTCCAAGATGAATTTGTTCCACCAGTCCTCTTGATGGCCTATGAAACTCAGTCTTAACTGGGTCTTGAAACTCAGACTTAACTCAGTTTTAACTGTAGGCTTTTTCGCCCTTTCCACCTTCTTTCTGGAGAGGTCTTCTGATCACAGCAGTTGGGTGGCAGGTCCATCATGAAAGCCAGTAATAGCTACAGAGCAGCAGAAGTACAAAGCATACTGCATGCTGGAGGTGAAATAGGTTAAGAAGAAAAGTTTCTGGACCCCCAAGTTCCTAGCACTTTTTGTGTTCAGAAACCAGAGGCCAGAGAAGATTTTCTCATCCCAAAGAACAGTGATTGAATCTCCAGAACACTCAGAAGGGCATTCGGCAGAGACATATGTCTGTTTACCCAGATGATATGAAAGAACAATTCCTAGAAAATTTTGCTCTTGATGTCAACCTTAGTTAAGGGACATTACTTAAGTAGATGAATCAAGATATATAGCCTTCTCTTTTGGAAAAGGGAATTTCTTTGGTGGTTCCATCCTTTTGAAGCTTAAAGATTTGACCATCTACAAAGAAATTTCCTAAGCAGCATAATTTTGGCAAGGGAAGATGGCTACATGGCCCACATGGCCCTTGATGCTGAAAAAAAGCAGTTAAATACTATACCCCAGTTCTTCAAGGGACAAAGTGGACTTTGTATGTCACTTTTATGAGAGTGAGTTATTCAGGCTGCATTGGGATCTGTACCATGAAAGAAAATATCCAAATCAATGGAATCGCAGATCTATTGGAGAATTTTAAGAATTTAGACTATATGGGTCTAATGGAAAGGTGTTTTTTTTTTTTAGCAGTTCAGAGTATGCTTCCCAAAATACAAGCTTTCAGAGTGTCTCTATAGAGCTAAAGTGAAACTAAATAGAATATTATTACCTGTCTGGCAGCCTCAAGTGCATTTTCCTTTCAGGAAAATTCAAATTGGCAGCATAGTAATAAATGTAATAGCTGGGTTTCTGAAGCAAAAGGGATTCATGAGAAAGTCAGAGAGTTGGCCCAGTGGCAGCCCAAACTTGGTCCCTTCCAAGGAGAGTATAAGTCACAGGAGAATCCTATGAGATGGGGGCAAGCTGCCTGTGTGTGAAGGACTCACTGTGGTAGAAAGTGGAACCCAACAAAAGATAATGAGAATTGTATTGATTGCTTATTGGGTTTTGTAAGTTCGTTACTTGTTTTCTGCTTTTATGGACCTCTTTGACTTCTCTGTATTTTATGGATTTTCTATAAGGTAGAACAAAAGTGATCCCCAGTATCCAATAAGTGCATTGTTATTTGTGTGGGATCTAAGGGATGTGATAGTCTATATCTATGGAGACCTGGACACATATATATTTGGAAATTTTCCCAGAGGAAACTTTAGATAGAGGCAATATGAGTAAAAAAAAAAAAAGGAATAATCTTTTAATCCAAATCTAAACTGGATTTGAGCAAGCCCAGAGCATGTGGGGCTGTATCAAGGTTTATAGCAAACAAATGTACAATATAAATAGCTGTCGTTATTGTTGTATGCTCTTACCAGTGTTTCTGAGATGCTGATATCAATTTTATTTTCTCGGTCCGTGACCAGAGCTGGGCACAAGCAGGAAAGAATATGAGATATTAAAAGAAGATGGAGACTTTGGAAGGTGAAAAGAAAGCAAATGATGATCAATCAGGACAAAGCTGACCTGCCTATGCCCTCCAGTCCATTACCAGTACTGATGCTTTAATAATAAGACCACACAACATTTTGAGCATGAGCTAGATCACTGTGAAAGCCTGAATACAGGAGGATGAGCAAGAAGAAGCAGCAATCGGGACCCAAGGAAGGGAGAGGAATGAGAATCTATCACCATGGGACAGCTCCAGGCCTGGGACAAGTACAAAGAGAACAGGGAGTTTAAAGGGAGGCTGCCACAAACCGGGCTCCTCTAAGAAAGCAAAATGATTGTGAGACCTACAGATGCTAGGTCTTCTGCAGTGAGAAATCAAGTGGGTTTCCCAATCTCCAGGCATGCTAATCCCAATCCGCCCTGGAAGGCTTGGCTGGGATAAAGTTGCTTGGTTTGGGAGATTAAAGCTTGTGGTTGCAAAAACAGGTGAACGAAAGTGGTTACTGACTCTCATCCCTCCTTGAGGTTTAGAATATTTATTACTTCAATTAAACATTTATTCTAATTATACATCTACTAGTAGAGGCTTGAGTAATTAGGAAACACATTAGGTCCTTGAAGGAAGGTGAAGGGTTTTCCCAGAGTAGGCTAGGAGTGAACCACAATCAAATTTCACAATACATATTCAAATCCAAGAGAAAAATAGATCTCACAAAAGAGCTAAGGGGAGAGAAACCATCAGCTCTTTGAAAGCCAGAGAGAATTGGCAGTTACTCCAGAGAACTCTTTAGTGTCAGATGTTGCCCATGCTTGATTATCACCAGTACTTCCTCTAAATCTAGCACTTGTCACAACACTCCCTAGCTGTTACATATTAATGGGGGGGGGGGGGGGGGAATTTTAAAAATTAAATTATTTATTGAATTATTGACCTCACTTGGGTTTTTTCCCTATGTCAATCATCTTCTATTTTAAAAAAATGTTTTCCAGTAATCTTACTTCCTTTTCAGAAGGAAATATAGTTAGGAAAGGAGAAGCTTAAGAATAAAAACAAATAACCCAATACCTCCCTTCCACCTCCAACCTCTACAAAACACAAACTTTTCCAGGGAATGGACCCTTGGGCTTTTTTTGCTTCACCTCCAAATTTTAGTCTGGGAGGGCATGTAATAAAAGCTTTTTTAAAGTACTGAGAGATGTAGCCAACCTTCAAAAAAGAAAGACGGGCTGCTCATCTTTAGGACCTAGCACAAACATTCCCACATCGTACACTACCTCGACAGCAGATTTTTCAAGCTTGAAAGATGAAGGCGTGTTTACTGTGTCTACCAGGATTTGTCCTCTGGTTCCAGGGAGAGTAGGTATTATGGAGGCCCTACTTTATATGCTGCTTGAAAAGGGGAATAGAAATATAGCTTGGCCCCATATTGTTTTGAACTAAATCTTCTCCTTCCCTCTCCCAGATGTAAATGAGATCATTAGTGAAACACTCCTGTTTTACAGGGACATTTTTTTTGAGGCAGTCTCTGCCAGGGGAAGTGGAGGAGGAGTTTGCATACAAAGCATGGGAGCCAGTTATCAAATGATAAAAGATGATTTCTGCCTCCCTGAACATAGCAGAGATGCTCACGAGAAAGGTTCTCCCATCAATGTCATTGAACAATGGTCTCATCTATAAGAGCAAATCTCATAATGGCTAAAAACCCAGGGAAAGGCTATAAAAAAGCTCAGTGAATCTTAAGATTCTCAGAGTGATCATTTGGAACTAAGTTGAGTCTGGATCTGGATTTCAGCCTGACCCTTAAGGATTTCCTTAGGAATAAGGTCAGGATTCCAATCTTTATTTCCCATATGTAGTAAGGACTCAAGTCTTAGTCTTAGCAGCATTGTAATTATCCCTCTTCTAACTGAGGAGATACAAGGTGATGGGAGCAAAATAGGAACTATCTACTCTGGGGAAGTATTGGAAGAATCTCAAAGAAGCTCTGGGGTTGTCTGCATGGTCTGACTCAGGGAGATGGGGAATGAGAAACCATCAAGAAAAAGGAACCAAATGGGTAGATGTGGACCCCAAGTGGGGGCTGCTGAGTGCAAGAGGTTTATTGCCCAGGTGCTGCTGGACAAAGGATATAATCACGATGGGCTTACTATGAGCTCCCCCAGAGTGGAGCAATACAAGCAGAGTCCATAGCAATTGGCAGGAAGCAACATGGCAAGAAGTATCTGTGGGAGGTGTAAGAGAAGCAGAGTATGGAGCACCAAAGGCAGAGGACAGCCAGTAATGGGGAGCCGGAGCCCCCAAAATGAGGAAGATGGCAATAGTGTGATGGAGCCTTCATGGGAGAGAGGCCAGCAACTTAGGCAGGAAGGGCAAAGTTACAACTGGGATCTTCTTTCTCAGAGATGTAAGCACAGCAGGAATGGACCAGGAAGTAAGGCTAAGTCAGGGAATAACTGTCAGGATTAATGTGGAGGAGAAAGCTCAGGCTTTGATGATCTCCATGGCTCCATACACTGCACCATAAGTTTGTGAGACGAGCACAGACAGAGACAGAGAGAGACAGACACAGAGAGATACAGAGAAAGAAAGAGGAAAAAGGAAGGAAAGAAAGGAGGGAAACAGAAAGACTGACAAAGAAAGAGAAAGATAGGGAGACACCGAAAGAGAGCAGAGATAAGGAGAGAGAAAGAAAAAGAGAATGATAGAGAGGAGGGGGGAGAGAGAAAAAGAGAAGGAGACAGAGCAGTCAAGCAAGTGGGAGGATAAGGGTATAATCCACATGAGCTCTAGTGGAGAATGTGATCCTTAAATCCCAGGTTTTTCAGTGCTCCCTCAAATGAGAAACTCTCTTTCCCACTGAAGGGTTAATGAGCCACCAAATGTCTGCTTTGTGTCGTTGAGCATCTCCGTGCCAGTAGCACTCCATATATGGCAGGACACATGGGAACCCCACAGTTGTAATGGACAGACAGGTGTCTGATTACAGATCATATTGTCATTATTTACTCAGCCACATCTGAGCTTTCTGCAAATTATGAGGTAAGGGAAACAAATGGGCTTTGAAGCAGATTGCGACTCTGGGAAAGAGAGCTTTATTTAAAAGACATCTTGATGCTACAATTCATCAGGTTAAGCCTTACCTTGAACCAGTTCTTACACAAGAGTGAGCACATGACCATCACTGGTCATTTTCTTTTTGAATTGCTTTGTTCTATTAAAACTCAGTTACAATTAAAATGGTTTCTGCCACACTGAAAATAAATGATTTGATAAATACACAAGACAATCTGAAGATGTTGTATTTTTAATCAGCAGACTGGCAGGGGCCTGAATTATATGTTATTATGGCAGTAAACCTTCAAGAATACTTCCTAGAGACTCAATTTCTTCACATGTAAAACCCAAGAGACTGGCCCAGACAGTATGTAGGGTATCTTCCAGCTCCCAAATGCAATGATTATAAAAACTAAACAGAAAGAGTATATGACAACTGACTTTATTTTCTAAATGTGACAACATTTTTCTAAAGTCTATTTTTTATTAAAACATGGTGAGACAATATTAAAAATGTTTTAGAGTTTTAACATCAGAGATTCAAAGAAAAGGATCTCAGCTGTCTTATAACATGACCTCATTCTATGGATCAGGAAACTAAGACTCCAAAAATGTAAATGATTTATTCACATTCAACCAGAGAATGATAGACGTGAGATGTAAAACCATGGTCTCTAAGCTTAAAGTCAGTGCTTTCTTCATGATGTCACACTATTACCAGAAGGATAACATTTTCCAGGAATGACAATCCGGATCATCCTAAAAAATGTCAAATTATGCAATTATAACAACTGATACTTATCAAGTACTTGATCTCATTTGGATATCACAACTGCAATAACTAATATTATTATCCACAAATTACAGATTGAGCTTCAGGGAGGATGGATGGCTTGCCTATGGTCTCTGACTCAAATCCCAGTATTCCTAACTCCAGATCCAGTATTCCATCTGGAATGATACTGACCTCCCTCTCCTCTCCCTATAAACAGTCTACATTTGGATTTGAAGCTCAAGTGAGGCAGATTGGAACTCTTCCTCCATTCCAGGGTCAACGGGAAGGTCAGAGCAACACTCAGCTAGTGTCCAGAGTGATCATGTGTTGATCACAGAGTGAAGAGGAAGGGCAGAGCAGAGGTGGGAGAGCCCCTGTGTTAAGCATCTGCCCCAGCCTACTCTCTTCACTCAACACAATAGAAGCCTTCTCTCTTTACTAGAGGTCCTCTGGCTCTTTGCCGGGACTGCTCAGCTGAGTGGTAGTTGGCAAGGAGCCCAAAATAGACCAAAAAGGAGGAGGAAAGGGGTGCTCTTCCAGCAGCCTTTTCCTCCCTCTTCTGACTCTTGGCTGCCAAAATTTCATCTGAATGGTGAGCAGCCAGAAGATAAAAAACGTGCTGAGGAGGACGGCTCCTTCCTCTGCCAGACTGTCTGAGTGGGATGCTTTGGTACCTCCCCTGAGATGATGGATTAGGGCATAGAAAAAAAAGACAGAGGCCCCAAGCACAATGTGGAAACCACTGTCGCCCCATCATGAAAAACTGTTTTGAGACATCTGCTTGAGTTTTTCTTCATTTGGAGGAGAGGTGTCTCTGTTGCGAAATGAGTTCAATTCGGGGAAAGATAATGCTATCTACTATGAAACGGGATGATGTGACTAATTTATTTGCTGTGCAGAATGTCCTTTGGGGGGTAGAGGGTGAGGAAGGGCGGGTAATGACTTTGAGATACATCTGACAAAGGCCAGATTTGAACTGAGCTCAAAGTAAATGGCTGGATTTCCTATTTCAATCCTGGGTTATCTCGTCTCCTCTCACAAAGTGCCTTTGTAGTCTCTGCTTGAAGGAAGAGGGAAAAAAAAGTGAAAATATCCCTTAGCATGCTCCAGATATTAGGAAAAGAAACAAGTAATCTCTAAGAGTAAAATATGAGATATTGAACTAGATTCCCTGAAGCAGTTATCTCCAGCATGGAAGTAATTTTAGGAGGATAGAATTGATTTCTGACCTTGTGTCTGAGTGTATTTGTTAGAATTTGTATTTGATGAGAAACAGTCCAAATAAAGGGCACTATGATTCTTCAAGAGCTGTCAGATATAGACAAGGAGAATAAAGGCTAACTTGCATATTACCCAGCAATTGAGAGATTGTCGGAAATTGCTGGCTAGAACAAACCCCTTTGTTTGCTCTTCCGACTAGCTTTAACAAACCTGCCATACGATTTTGTTCAATGTCTACACATTCTCTGCCTCTGCCCATTTTCTTCCACACATCTGAACCTATTTGGGGATTCAGAGACAGACTTTGTTGAAGATGCTAAATCCTTAGTCAGCCTTGACACTGGGAGACTCTTGATCAAGTCAAGCTCAGAAAGACATGCAGACATTGACACACAGAGAGATTTCTAATGCCATTTAGTGAGCAATCTGAAACTTGAGGAGCCATTTTTGAAGGTGTGTGCCCTCCAGTAATTTACTTCTTACTCACAGATGAAGAAATACTTTCAGAAGTAATGATGAGAGCTACATAAAGATGAAAAGAACATCTTATGCAAGAAAAAGAGAGACAGAGATGGAGGGACAGAGAGACAAAGAAACACAGAGAGACAGACAGACAGACATAGAGACAAAGAGACAGAGAGAGTCAAAGAGAGAGAGAGACAGAGACAGAGAGAGAGACAGAGAGAGAAATCAAGCCACAGGCAATTATATGTTGGGGAGAACTGTGATTAAGTGTCTAATAAGGTTTGGCTTCCATTTCAAAGGTCCATCTCGGTGTTTCATAACTAAGTAGTGATCAAGTCTGATAAATATGGGCTCAGTCAGACGTAAACAGAAATTGGGAATTCCATACTCCCATCTCTAGTGTGGTAAATAAACTCAGAAGAAAATGAGACAAGAGGTATCACTGCTGGGGGTGGAGTAGAGGTGGGGGAACACCAGCCATGTTTGTGCCACAAACACGGGAGAAATTGTTTGGGAACAGGAAAGATGAGCCTCTCCCACTGCCAAACTTTCTAAATCCTGAGAATATTCCGGAATGGCCTATCATGCAAGTTAGTTGGAGCAGCCTTGGGGCAGATTTAGCTCCTACATCTGAGATGGTGGGAATTTCAGAAGCTCTTTCTTTTATTAGGTTCAAAAAACTCTCTTATGAGTGATAGGTTTTCTCTTTATCTGCTGTCATTTTTCTCTGGGTTTTGTCCACTCACTTCACTCATCAGTGAATCATCCAAGCCATCCCATAAGTCCTAATACTATAGACAAATATAAAACATAGATAAAAATTGATCGTACCCAAGAGGCAGTCTGTAGAAATTAGTGCTGAATGATGCGTGTTCTTAATCATCATTGTACTGTCTGTTTAAAAATGATTAGATATTCAATATTCCCCAGACATAGATTAAATATGGTCCTGAAAAGTTTGTCTTATTTTTTCCTCAGAAAATATCCTTTCAAAGCCTTAGGAAAAGCTGGTATTCATACTGTTCACAGTCATCTAGGATTAGTGATAAGTCTGTAAGCCAATTCAACAATAGCAACAATAGGTGGCACAGTGAATAGAGTACTTCTGGCTTGGAGTCAGAAAGACCCAAATTCAAATACAGCCACAAGCGCTTACTAAGACTAGGCAAAATTGCTTAACCTCTCATCCTCAGTTTTCTCATCTGTAAAATGAGAATAATAGCAGTACCTAAATCTTAGAGGTGCTGTAAGGAAAAAATGAGATTCTGTTTCAGAAAGGCCTTTGTAAACCTTAAATTGGCACTTAAATGTTAGCTGTTATTATTTTTAAATTTTTTTATTAATTTTATAATTATAACATTTTTGACAGTACATATGCATAGGTAATTTTTTACAACATTATCCCTTGTACTCCCTTCTGTTCCAAATTTTCCCCCTCCTTTCCTCCACCCCCTCCCCTAGATGGCAGGCATTCCCATACATGTTAAATATGTTATAGTATATCCTTGAAACAATATATGTGTGCAGAACCGAATTTTTGTTGTTGTTGTTGTTGTTGCAAAGGAAGAATTGGATTCGGAATAGCTGTTATTATTATTAACTCAAGAAGCATTTACTAAGTATCTATTATTTCCAAGACACTAGGCCACATTTGGGGCAGACAAAAATAAAGTAATAGCATACATTCTACCAAGAATATGCATATATACTAACATGTAAATACAAAATTATTTATATGAGTATATATGGAAGAAATATATGTATATACCAAAATATAAACACAAGATTATTTGTTTAAGAATGCATAAGGAAGAGAACACTAACATCTACTAGGATTAGAAAAGCCTTTTCCAAAGAAAAACTATTCTCTACTAGATCAGTAGTTAAAAAAAAATATGAAGAAATGTAGGCCATCCATAATCATATAAAATGTTCCAAATCACTAAGAATGGAAATTAAAACTTTTGAGATTTCACTTCATATTGGCAGATGACAAAAATCAGAAAATTACAATTGTTGGAGAGGCTGAGATGGGGGGAGGGCACATCAATTGCATTCTTGGAACTTGGTACTTATCATCTGGAAAGAAATTCATGATTACACCCTCAAAACACTAAATTATCTCTAACCAGAAAGGAAGAAAGTATCTCACAAAACTGTTATAAAAGAACTTTTTATTATGGCAAAAACTGGAAATAAGGAGAATACCAATCAATTGGGGAAATGGCAGAACAAATTTTAATATAGAAATATTATTGTATTTTTTTAAATTATGAGTATGATAGATTCAGAGAAATAAGGGAAAGTTGTATGGACTGATTTAAAATGAAATGAGTGGAACCAAGGGAATGATCTATATGATGAAAACAACTTTGAAAGACATCAGAACTTTGATGCACCAGGCGTTATCCATTTGAAGAAATGAAGGTGGAAGGAAACGTAGCATATTAGAAAAGAGCATTAGCTTTACAAATCAGACGTTCTTGATTCAAATCCCCCTTCTGATATTTACTACTTCTACAACCTAGGGTGATATACTTAAACTCACTAAAGTCTCACTTTCTGTAATTGCAAAATGAGGAGGTTGAACCAGATGTCTTCTGTCCATTTTGCTTTTAGTCCTTTAAAGAATGCTGTCCATTTTTGAGCTCTTGAATAAGGTGTGCATTTTCCAAATGTATCCGATATATTGAATGACATTGTTTGACTATACTTATTTGTTACAAGTTATTTGTTATACTTATTTGTTGTTTTGTCTCTTAGGGTGGAAAGATAGAATGTGATATAGAGATAAGAAAAAAGGGATGCAGGGAAAGCACCAAAAAACAAAAGAAGAAGAAAAAAAGAAGAAAAATTTAAAAATTGCAATGGAGATACAAAGAAACCAGGGAATTTAATTATTTACTACCGTGTTAAATTTAATCTAGGCTCTTTTAAAAAAATTGTAACCAAATTCAGTTTCAAATAAGTCAGATAATAAGCATTTATTAAGCACCTACTATTAACCAACCTCTTTGCTAAACCTTGGGAATATAATAAAGGATCTCTCTGTCTATTAGAAGACACTTGTTCCTTCACACTGAAATCTTACTTTCAACTGTAGCTTGTATGTTTGTTATAATAAAAGCAAAGAGGAAAAGGGAAGGAAGAAGAAGAGGAAAAGGAAGAGGAAGGAGAAGAAAGAAGGAGGAAGAAGAAAAAGGAAGAAGGAAGAAAGAGGAGAAGGTGGAGGAAAGAGAAAGAGGAGGAAGAGGAAGAAAAAGAGGAGAAGGAATAGAAAGAAGAGGAGAAAGAGAAGGAGGAGGAGAAGGAGAAGGAACAATTGTAAATAATATATGTTATTTTGATACATCAAGGACCCATGAATTCATCCGATTACAACCTCTTTACATCTTTGGAAGCCACTGTGTTCCTCAAATTCATCATCCTATACCAAATAGATGATAAATCAAGTTATACAAAAGGAATATGTGACTATATCAAGATCTACAATTTTGTCAGGATAAGAATTTCCAGTAGAGAACCTGGAAAAGGCCAAATGTCCTGATTTTTTTTTTTAAAAAGTGTGTAGGACAGTGGGGAGAGAATGAAATCTATGAACTATAAGCCAATGAATTTGACTTTGGTTCAGAAAATAAAGGAATGGTTAGTGAATATTTCAAAAGGAAGTGGTGATTAAAAGGAGCCAGTATGGAGTCATCAAGAATAGGTCAGATTTCCCTGTCTACATTTCTTTTTTTAAACAGTTATTAAAGTGGTAGATTGATTGAATGTTTGTTATAGCTATAACTTACCTAGGTTTTGGCAAAACATTTGACAAAATCTCTCATCTATCCTTTGGGGGAAAATGGAGACACATAAGCTATTTGACAGTAAGATTAAATGGATTCAGTGCTAGTAGAATGGTTGAATCCCTGAAGAAGTCATTCATGGTTTGATGTCAATTTAGAAGGAAGTCCTCAGTGGAACCCTACAGGGGGCTCTGCTTGGACCAGTGCTGTTTACCATTTTTATTAGTGACTTGGATGAAGACATAAATGGTATACTTATCACATCTAAAACAGGGAGAGAGAGCTAACACTGAATAACAGAGTTAGGATCTTGATAAAGCAGAAACAATGGTTCAAAACTAAAAAAGATGAAACATAATAGAAATGAATGTCAGGCTTTACTCTTAGGTTAAAATGAGCTCTAAAAGTGCTACAGGGGAAATTATGGTTAAATATTAGTTTGAGAAAGACTTGGAGATTTTAGTAGAGTGAAAGTTCAATATCAGTTAACAGTGTTACATGAAAAGTCAAAAAAGCTAATATGATCTTTGGCTTCATTAAGAAAGGATGTCATCCAAGGAAGGATATTTTGCTTTGTTTAGATCACATATGGAATATTATATTCAGCTTTAGTTGCCACATTTTAGAAAAGACATTTAGAGTAATATACATTTTATACAACATTTACAATATTTAGAGTAAAACTATGAAAATAGTGAAAAATCCTTGACTTCAAGGTATATGTGGATCAGTTAAAGGAAAAGGTAATATTTAATCTAAAGAAAGAAACATTCAAGAAAGATATCATAGCTCTTTTTTTTCCTAATATTTGAATGTATGTTATTTATGTGAGGGAGGACAGCTAGATGGCCCAGTAGATAGAATACCAGACCTGGAGTTAGGAAACCTCATCTCTCTGAGTTTAAATCCAGCCTCAGACACTTATTAGTTACATGACCCTGGGTAAGACACTGAACCTGTTTGCCTCAGTTTCCTCAAACAGAAAATGAGCTGGAAAAGGTAATGGCAAACCACTCCTATATCATTGCCAAGAAAACCCCAAATGGGATCATGAAAAATCACATGACAAATGACAAAACAAGAACAAGAATACAAAACTAGAAAAATAGATGAGAATTGCAAAGAGACAAATTGAGACCTTTTGGAAGGGAAAAAAAAAAGATTTAACAAAAATTAAAAGTGCCCCCAAATGGACTCTTGGCTGCAAGGAATGCAGATCATATTTCCTCTCTCCTCCCCCTATCAAAATCTGCTTAGGAAAAGATCTAACTAGATCACATATTCCAAGTATATTTTCTCTTTTAAAATGAATAAAATCCCCAAATAAAGTTATAATTCCAGTATTTCGTGTACCCTAAGGAAATGGATCAGGTACATTTTTTGAACAAAGATTTGTCTAGACCCCAAACATCACTACTTTCTTTGCCTGTTAAGAAGGTTGGCCATGTATCAAACACCTCCTCTTCCTGCCTTCCATAGGGTCAAGAATTAGAGCTAGAAGAGAATTTTAGTATCATCTGAGATAACAACTTGAGCCTCAAAGGAATAAACTGATTTCTGCAAGATCACTTACTATATGTATGATCTTGAACCTTTGATTTTACCAAGGTTAGGTCTGATTCCAAAGTCAGCATTCTTATCACTGTACTCAGCTGAGAACATTAAAGCAAAGTTTTCTATAAGGTACATTATTAGATTCACAAAGGATACTGTCCTGGTCAAAATTTGCTTTAGCACTGAGATGTAATATGAATAGCAATACTATTGATGATAATAATAATCAACAAAGATTTATATAGTGTTTTAAGATTTGCAAGATATCTATTTGATTTAATCACCACAACAACACTGAGGCAGGTTAACATAATTACTCCCATTTTGCAGGTGAAGAAACTGATACTAATCAGTATTAAATAATTTATCTAGCATCATATGGCTAGAAAGTATCTGAGGCTAGATTTGAATCCAGGTCTCCTAATTTCAGGTCCAGCATCCTAAGTACTGTACCATCTAGCTGTTTAAATACTTTGCAGGTTTTTTTAATAAAAAAACCACTTTTTTTTTATTCAACCTAAAAATTTAGAATGATACTTATTAATTAGAGCCAATTCGGCATAATGGATATAATCTTGAGTTTGGGCTCAAGAAGATCTGTATTCTAATCCTTTTTCTGTCATTTAGTTACTATGTGACAGTGAATAAACCCTAGAATAGTTCTAAAAAATCATAAAAACAGGTCAAAATCTGTGTTGGGGGAAGAAGTTTCATACTATGATTTTCCTTTCTTAACCAAATCCAAGAGCCTTTTCATCTATGACTACCATGAGCAAACAGAAGCTTGTCATTCCATAGAGTGGCTCACATCTCAAACAAACCAAATGCCAAATTCAATATAAAGGGTATTTAATCAGAGCCCAGACTAGGAACATTTGCCCTTCTCAATTCAAGACAACCAACCATCAACTCCCTCCCTGACACAAGACTGAGAGCCTCCTAGGGGCTCAGAACTTCCCATAAGGGCAGCTAACTGCCATTCAGCTCTCATCACACCCCTAGGCAATCTACCCAACTTAGTGACCCACAGGATTCTAGGAATCTCACTAGATTACTGCAAAAGGCAGTATCTCTAAAGCAATCCCAATAGTCTTTGGGCAGAAAATGCCATCTGCATCCAGAAAAAGAACTATGGAGACTGAATATAAATATCAACACATGCTATCTTCACTTTTTTTTTCTCTCATGGCTTTTTCCTTTTGTTCTGATTTTTGTCTCCCAATTTTCATGATGTGTATAAAAATTGTAAAAAATTGTAAAAAGCAGCATCAATAACCAACCATCTACCTTTGCTGCCATCTCTTACCATCTCCCATGACAGAATTATCCTCAGCCCTTCCTCAGTTACCATTCTCCAGTTCTCCTTTTCCTCTTCACTCTAAGAATCTTCCTTCAGTTCTTTGAAAACTTTGTGGTACAGATTTTTAGTTTGAAGAATGAATCCAGATTCTGATTCTTGTACCTTACTTAGTATTTGTATTAATATCACTTATATGATCTTAGATATCAACTCTATGTCTCAGTTTCCTCATCTGTGGATGAAGAGTGACCTTTCCAAATTTAAATTTGTTGTCATTCAGTTCTTTCAGTCATGTCTGATTCTTCATGATCCCATTTGTAGTTTTATTGGCACAGATACTGGAATGGTTTGCCATTTCCTTCTATAGTTCATTTTACAGATGAGGAAACTGAGGTAAACAGGATTGAGTGAGTTTCCCAGAGTCACACAGCTAGTAAGTAGCTGAGGTCAGATTTGAATTCAGGAAGACTCATCTTCCTAACTGCAGGATCTATCCACTGAGCCACTATATGTATATAAATATATATGTATGTTTATATACACAATACATACACACTTCTATGTATGTATATATGTACATATATACCTATGTATGTACATCTACACATATGTATACACATACATCTATATGTATATAATCCCTTAATTACAGATAACTTCCTCTTGCATTTCTTCCATCTTTTCCTGATCACTAAAACCCCAATTCCTTCTGATGATAGTACATCTCTTGTCATTCTTTCCACCTGACTGCCCAAGAGGAGATGTTAGCAGGCTCCTTTTTCATTGCCACTTTTAGACATTTTCTCTGCCATTATCACTAAGCAGCCATCTCATTTCTTTAAAGTTTTATTCCAGATCCTTGTTGTTGTCATTTAAGGATCTCTAAGTCACTCTTCGTCCTTTCCAGTGAATTCTATACCAAACTCCTAGTTTTCCTCTCCAAATAACACTACCCCCTTCAAATACCCAACTTGCCTAGTTTTCAGCATCTCACCCACTCAACTCGTATGATTTCCATCTCCAGTCTATCTCATTCACCAGTAGGGGTTACCATACCTTAGCCAACCTCCTCCCCACATCATCATCTTTCTGCTCAACTGAATCTGCCCCAGATGTGAGCATTCCTCATTAGGACTCTGCCAGTGGTATCCATTTGCTGATTCGGGCCACATTCTATTGAGTGATTCCAAATGGACCCCTTTCAAAGATCTCTGCATCTTTTATTTTCCCACACATGACCTTGATTTCCTCCTCATTATTCCCATTGCAGCTTTTTCAGCCCAGGGCAGGGGCAGAAGTCATGATTTTTTCTGGAGAATTCCAATTGGGTAGTTTAGCATCTGAACACCTCCAAAACTGACTCCCCTTTCTCTTTCAATGCCAATCAAGAACTCTTCGAGTTACCTCCCAGGAACGCAGAATGCTGCCAGATTCTGTCAGATTAAAATATGAGACAAATTAACCCTCATTAGGAAAATGCACCTGCAACACAGTCTACCAACTGTGAAAAAGCAACTGTCCACAGCTCCGAGTCCATATTGTCTTCACCCCTCATTAAGCAAACCCCCTCGATTTTGCTGAGCAGTCAGTAGCTGTTAGAGACTTTGCAAAAAGCATCTCTGCCTTGACCTCACAGAGAAGGTCCTTTTTGACAAGTTAGGACTTTGCAAAGGAAGAATAAAACATTTGCTGGGGGTAAAATAGGAGTCATGAAATTTGATTTCAAGGAAACTTTTTTCCTGTAAGAAAAAAAAATAAATAGCTAGAGTTACCATCTATTCCATTTCCAATTTTTAAAGCAGTTTTAAAGGTCACTTTCCACGTGGAAATCTTTGTTCAATGAGTCAGGCCAAAGGCATCATATTCCATAGTTAAAATAATGTTTTAAGTCACAGTCAAAAAGCAGATTATTTTTTCTCACTCCCAGAGTGGGAGATTTTATTTTTAAATTTGGTAAAAATAAAATTTGCAAGATGTTCTTTCTAAGAGGCAACAAAACAGTAGACAAAAGACTGGACTTGGACCCAGGATAATCTGGATTTGAATCCCCTATCAGATCCTGAGCAAGTCCCTTAAGCTCTCTGTTAGTTTTTTTTTTTTTTTTTTTTGCCTGTTGAATGGAGATGATATTAATACCTCTAGCACTCACCTCTAAAAATTGATTTGAGAATCAAAAAAGATTGTGTATATAAAATGTTCTGCAACATTTAAAGTGCTCTATAAATATCAATTATTTGCATCAAAATATGCAGGAAAAGACATTCTATCTAGTTCTCTCTCCCAGGTTCTAAAAGAAACATCCTTAATTATACTTAAAATTGCTCAGTGCTCAAAAGAACAGGGAAAAACTTATAGCTAATACAGCCTGCTATGATAAAAGAGCATTGGACTTGGCGTTTTGAGATCTGAATTCAAGCTTTTACTTTCACACTTATGAATTGTAAGCTCAGGCAAGCTTCTATCACTAAGAATGTCAGTTCCTCATCTGTAAAATGGGAACAATGTTGCTGGCAAAATCTACTTCTCAGGTCGGTTTGCAGAAAGTGCTTCTGAAAACCTTATCTGGAAACAACAATTGTTACTGTTAATAATCTTTGTCAAAATTCATTATTATGATTCAGCCTGTGATTTGTGATTTGCATCTTTGGAGAGAACAGCTACATGGAGAAGATCTATTGGATGGGGTCCTAACTGTTCTATAGGTGGAATTTTCAGGCTCCAGTTAGACCTGTACTCGTGCTCCCAGATCTGCAAGGACCAAGAATGCGGAAGCTCTAAACCTCTTTTTCTCACACTTGGCTACCCCCCACCTCTCCTCCTAATCTACTACCTGTCCTGACCCCCTCTGAGGAGAACACTGGCAGGTGACAAACTTTGCACATGGGTTGATCTCAGGCCCACACACAGCTAGGCAAAGTCGATTCACAGGTGTTCCCAATTGCATCTGCCAAGAAAGCAGCTAATAGCCAACTTTTTTCCTTAGAAGATCAAGGGGGCAGGATTGAGAGATGATGAACAGTAGGAAAAAATAGGGGAAAAGGAAGGGGAATACACCCAACCAGATGTACTTCAAAAATAATAAGACATAAGTACTGTAGTGAATTCAACCCATGTTCAATCAGTCCAACTTGTGTGTCTAACAATGGCAAATACAAGGCTTGAGTTTACTGACAGGTATAAAAGCATGACATAAAATGAGAGAAGAAAAGAGAAAAACAAGAGAGAATCTAACCTTCATCTATACAGTGAGGAAAGCATAGTACAGAAATGTCTTTGTTTGGACATTTAATTTTCTTTTCCTTGAATTTTTACATCAATCCCCCAAATCTTTCTGATTCTTTGTCTTCTATAGCACCTATGGATTCATTTGATGTATGAAATTTCCTGGAGTCCCTTAATTTTAAGAATAGAAATACCCATTTGCAAGACCAGCCCTAGAATCCATGGTGAAATATTACTGATTTATTTGTAGCAGCCCCCCAAAGCTTTCTGTGATATCTTACGGCTCAGTTTTTTTCATCTGTAAAATGAGATAATTGGACTAGAACAAAGCTTCTTTAATCGAGTTGCAATTCGATGGGGTTGATCAACTGAATGTGGGGGGTTGCAAAATTGTGATTTATTATCAGTAAATGGTTGATTTGTATGCCTGTTTTATATACCAACATGCCCAAGATCATATAAAAATTTCCTAGGTGGTAAGGAATAATGAATGGGAAAAGTTTAAGAAGACCTGGGTAGATGGCCTCTGATGTCCTTTCTATTTTGGATCTTAATCCTATAGTCCTCTGCACTGGCTAGTCTTTTCAGATGCCTAAAGTTATGTCACTATCCCATAAATCCCCAGCATCTTTCTCACCAAAGCCTAGGGATGTTTATCCTTCTAATTCTCTGTTGCTTTCAAAGTATATTTCTCGCATGTTCTTTTCCCTCTAAGACTTAAACCAATAGTCTAAGTGTCCAAGCTCAGGAGGACCTGACCCAAGAAGACCCTTTAAGATACTGAATTTTTAGGACTACAGCAAGATCTCTGATCAGTGAATTTCGGTGTATTTCTGCTGACTTGTGCCTGCCTATTCCATTTTCCAACTTGGATGCCAACCCTCTCTACCCTCACTGAAAGCTCCATCACTGGGAGGTTCTTAGTGGGGACCTTTGCCCCAACTATACAATTATAAACAATCTCTCCACTCTCTGCTGCTGGCCTTGAGCAGCTCAAGCTTTCCCATCATTAATTTACAATACTTCAACTGCCCTGTTGGACTCTAAGCTCTCTTCCAATTTTGACAAAAAAAAAAAAAAGAAATTCTATTTCTCCCAAATATAATATTTATATTTTTAGCAAGTGACTCTAGAGAAGTCAGTTTCCTTATCTGAAAAAAATAGAATAATAACACCTACCTCACCGGGTTATCATGAGGAGTAAATAAGATAATATTTGTAAAGACCTTTACAAACCTTAAAGCATTATCTAAATGCTAGCTATTATTATTATCCCTCAAAGGAGAGAAAAGAAAATAATAACTACTAATCCATATGCCTACTTTCCCACCAATATGAATTTTTATGAGAATAATCTACAGATGGACCAAAGGTACAGTTGATGAGAGTATTAGAATGCGACAGTCCAGCTTTCATAGGCAATATCCCATAGTAGCCTTCTTTATCATCACACAATTGATGAAAAGAGATAGAGAATATGAGATCCTATTGTTTGTTGTGTGTAGAAAGGAATTGGATTCAGTCCAGGAAAATTTTGCCTTGCAAGCTCTCATTCAATGAAGAGTTTCCCATGCCTTTGATGAAATTATACAAGATTTCTTGAAAGGTAGCAGAGGGAACCTGACTCACGACCCCTCTGATCACTAATATCAAACAAGGTATGAAACAGGGAAGCATATGCTTGCCCAAGGTTTATGCCACAGCCATGGAGGAGAGCCAGCTCGGAGAAGGGATTGGTTCCCTGTAGAGACTGAGCTCATCCAGATGTTCTTGTTTGCAGTTGACATTGTGCTGACTACTGCATCAAGTACCATGTTCTGGGCCAGGTCTGACTCAAGTCAGACTATCAAATGAGTCCTACTCTCTGATTATATAATATTTTACAAAAGACACAAACAATAATAACAGAGAGACAGCATTATTTTGGGAAGACACAGTCTCTCATATGTCCTCACTCCCACATTATCCAGACTGAAGAGAATATTGGGAAGCAGGACAATGGTACATCTGTCAAGCCTGAGTAACATTGAGTATGCATAAGGTATTTCTGCATCACAACCATGAAATTAATATCAAACCTTAATCCTCCATGACCATTTAGTCTCAAAAATGGTTTAATTGTGTTTTGAAGAAAAACTAAATGGCAAGGGACCCTCCAGTCTCTTTATTAATGGTAGATGTTACTGCTATTGTAAAACCCTAGAATACAGTGTCCTAAACAAGAACTAGAATCATTCTAAAGATTTCAATCTATTTACCCAAGAAATATCAAGTGTAGAAAGATCGCCTGCTGCCCAGATGATGAGATGCAGTTGCATGAACAATCTATCGAGCTTGTCCAATAAAATATACATATCTTGGACAGGCAGTGCAAATGATAAGTGTGTTCATTTGGGCATAGAATTGAACATAAGAAAAAGAAAAAAAAGAAAAAAGAATAGTAAGATTGCTTTAGGGAAATGGCAAAGTTCTTTTAACAATCCAAGTTTCTCCCTGAAACAAAGATCCACCTTTTTAAAATCCATAACCTTCTGTTACTGTGGTACAATTGTGAATCATAAAACACTCCAGTCTCTGAAGAGTTGAAAGGGAAGATCACCCATGGATAATGGAGAGGTACATGGAACACCAGTGAGCAAGGCATCCGCTAGCAAAAAGGAATTATAAAGGTGATACAGAATAGTGAAAAAAAAAAAAAACATGGTTCTTCCCCCTAAGATTGTCTTCAATTTATCCCGTATTTATGCTTTTTGCACATTGTTGTCCATACCTTTCTACTTCATTAGACTGTGAGATGCTGGCAGGCAGGTGCTTAATAAATGCCTGTTGCCTTGTCAAATGAGAGATAATTAATGAACATGTTATGTGCTCCTTTGGTATACTAAATAACCATGGCATGAATGAACTAATGTCTGCACTGTTGAAGGGAAGATTGATATTGTTGAACGTAGATCGGTTAGACCATGTGAATACTATTAGGACTTAGCGCTGTCTTTTGACTACAGTAAGTCCTTAATAATTTAGCTGCTCCCTCTTTCAATGAATCTATGATCCCATCCATGGATCCAATAGATATGGGGGGAAATGCTTTTTCCCTTCTCCTACTACTCTATCTTTACCCTTTATTGAGAACAAGATTTGGCCAGGTAAGATGGTTCCTAAGCTCATTTAGTCTCCTTGTTGAGGTAATTTATTTATATTGGCTAAACTTCCTTACAAAATGGCAATAAGCCATGTCAATGTCTATTAGGTTCGCCATTTTTTTCTGAGTCAGTAGTTCATTAAAATAGATTAGGTTGAAGTTACCCCAATTGTACACCATGTCTTCTCATTTCAATAGATCTTGATTTTTGCTCTAGCAAGCCAGAGTCTAGCTCTACCCAGAGAGTTGGTTTAGAAACAAATCTCATATTAGTAACTAGCAATTTCCCATTTGTGAAAAAAAAATCACTTTTTTCAGATGTCATTTGGGGCCCACCATGTTCTCCCCTCAACCCCAACTTTCCTCTTGAGGAATATATTCAGGATATATAAGCAAGAGGTTTCTGTGAAAAATCACAAGCCTTGGACTCCACTCTTAGACACTTATCCTTGCGTACCTTTCTTATCAGTTACAACATATACTTTGCCATCTTTTCCTGTATCTGTTTTTATTCAGCAGTCAATGAATATCAGAGTAAATGTTTATTTAATTTGGAGGGTCTAATTAAACTCTTCACAAAATCTCTTTACTCCTTCCTACTTTCCCAGCAGATGTTATCACATAAGCTGCTGTTATTTTCATGGCACTATCTTTTTGCAAATGCCTATTATGAGCACTGTAATAGCAGATGACCAAATATCTCATGTAATGATGTTTTCTATGGCTTTGGATGCATACTAAAACCAATTCTGCCAACTTCTTTGCCTCTGCAAGGAAAGCCTGGGAGTCATCCTTCCATATAATTTCCTCTTTTCTTTTAGTTTCATTTATGGCAAAAATTAGCTCTTTCGGTAGTACATTTTCTTGCTAGCTATTGGAAAAGGATCTTATGTTTAAAGTACTAAGAGATAGATGTGCTTATAAGTTATCTAAAAACCATATGATCCCTCGGTAATCTTGCCCATATTCTGTCACCATTACCACAGAAGTGAGTGAGTCATGTAAGACTCGTGGCAATCTTTTATTTGTCTTTGGACCATAAGTTACCATAATAAAAATAGAATTCCTCACCAAATGACTAGCCAAATGGTGGTTAGCCTTGATGACCGACCACAACTAACCTTGTTCCCCAGAAAATAGACAGTTTCTTCAGATTATACCCAAGGTCTTTCCAGCAAAGTAAACCCTTCTCAGCACAGGACTTGTATTCCACTGATGTGGCCTCTGGGAACTCAGACTCATCTCCATGACACAATGAGGCAACAGAGTAGGTCTTTTTAAGATGTCTTTAATAAACCTTTATTGAATTGGATTCCACATATCCTTCCACTAAAGCTTGAAATAACAGATAATTCTCCTGGGGTCTTGTTAATGACAAAAGCTTTCTGCTCTGGTGTTTTCCCATATTACCCATTCTAAATCCCTCACTTTGGGCTACAGTCTAAGCCTATTCAGGAGTCATTACTGTATTCAGCCTTTCTCTCCCAGCTCCATAGATTACAGAATAGACCCTGCATTTCATAAAAAATTACTTTTTCCTCTTCCTGCACTCACTGGGAGCGATGAAACTGCCTAATGTAAAAAAAAAAAAAAAATACCGTCCTGCAGGATATTTATATAGACATAAAGCATTCTGAAAAACAGCCTCTGGACTCTCCGAGTCAAAGCACAATAAAAGAAGGTATTTACATTCCAATCATTTGCTATGTTCCAATCTTCTAATTCCTTTCCCACCTTTCTCAGTCCCCAATGACAAGCTTCTTTCTCTGAATCCTGCACAAACTCAATATCCTTTCCTATTCTCTCAACCACACACTTTATTATTGTCTTAAGGTCAATACCTTTATGGATGTGCCTTTGACTGAGTTCTCTTAGATAACTTGAGGGCACTTCCTCTCTGCAGGCAATAAAAATATCCTGAGCTAGGATGTCATCAAGATGAAAGTAATTACAAATGACATCTAACACAGTTCAAAGCCAAAGTTGCCTATGTGAAAGATAAAACCCCATACCTTCAATATCATGGCCAGAACCCCGAGAAGGTCAGCCTTGTAAACCGGGCTGCTTCCTCTCTTTAACCAGAAAGGCTGGAGCCCCTTTGTGACAGTGAAAAACTGGAAATAAAGTGGGTATCCATCCACTGGGGAATGGTTTTGAAATGAAGGCTTATTAATGTAATGGAGCATTATTTTGCAGTAATTAACATAAGGGGCAGCTAGGTGGTACAGTGGATAGAGTGCCAAGAGTCCTGGAGTTAGAAAGAACTAATTACAAATAGACACTTTCATACTGTGTAATCTGAGAGAAGTCATTTAATCCTGTTTACCTCAGTTTCTTCATCTGTAAAAGGTGGAAACAGCTATAGTTTCTTTGCCCAAAAAATAGCGTCACAGAGAGAAAAGACATGACTGAAATGAGTGAACAACAACTAAATTAATGTAAGCAAATCAGTTAAAAAATGAATAGACCTGTATAAATGAATGCCTAGTGAAGTAAAAAGAACTAGGAAGGTGATATACACAATGATTACAATAACAGAAATAAAACAATCCTAAAAGGCAATCAGACTCTGATTAATTAAAATGAGCAATCTGTGTCCCAGAAAAACAGATGATCTGATCCTCTTCTCCATAGAGAAGTGAGGGACCACAGGGATAGAATATTGCAAATGCTGCTTAATGTGGCCACTGAAAGATGATTTGTGTATAACTGTTTTTCTTTATTACAAGGTGATAAGTAACTATGGTTAAAAAAACAAAAACAGAAAAAAATCCAAAAAGTGTCAATAAAACTTGGGTTTTAAAAAAGCAATAAAGGGCATTCAGGTTTATTCTTCCCATAATTCACAAGCTTGTTTCTTTTCTAAGAGTGTCTATCCTTAGCACCTGCACATGATAAATTATCTTTTTTTTGCTGATAACTTTTCATCCTTTCTTAAAACTTCACTTTTGACCCACTGGAGACATTTTCCTGGAGCCAAAGTTTGGTCAAGCTTACCTCCAAAGGAAACTTGGCAATTCAATTTCATGAATTTCCCCCCAAAAAATGAGATGTTAAAGCCTACAAGATTTACCCAAAGCCAAATGGTCTGAAGCCCCATATAATTTTACAAAAGGGTTGCATGTCTTGTTCCATGGTATCTTAGGAGTGGCCCCCTGATATGACACTCGAGGTTCTAGCCATAATAATTGTTTTGTTTTTTTTTTTAACCAGATCTAGAATTACACTGGAGTAAAAACCTCTCATTCAGGAACCAACTACTATGAATGCAGACCTGCACTATCTGCACCTGGTAGTCTTGGAGAGTTGTACAGGGCATTAAGAAATCACATGACTTGTCTAGGGTCACACAAGATGAATAGAAAGGAAGGACATGAATCCAAGACTTACTCACTCTAATATGAGCTTTCTATCTTTGGCACCACGCTGACTTTCATAAGGTGATTTTTATTGGGGTGGCTAGGTGTTATAGTGGTTAGATCCCTGAGCCTAGAGATAGGAAAATCTGTGTTTAAATTCAGCTACAAACATTTTCTGTGTGACCTTGGTCAAGTCCCCCCCCACACACACACACACACAAAACCTTTGTTAAATGGGAATCATATCACCTACATCCTGGGATTGTTGTAAGGTTCAAATTGAGAAAATATTTGAAGCACCTAAATATTGTCCACGAGCATAGTGAACAATTTAAGTGTGTGTGATTCTTTTTTTATTTTGGGCACTCACTAAAATAGTTGGAATACTGAGGAAAAGAGACAAAAAAAAAACAGAGAATTTACACTCTCCCTCCCTAGTACAGATGAGTCCAACTGGCACATTTCTAAGTACTCCCTTGTATTTTCTTAAAGATAGTCTCTGACAGATCCAATCTCATCTCTCATATACAGCCCTGGCTGACCCTGTCCTTTGCTTTCCCCTGTGTCTCTTTGTTCATGGCATGAAAGCATAATACAGCTTTGAGAGCCATATGGGAAAGTGACCTTTTCTTGAGTGAACTTTCCTAGAGTACATTGCCCCGGAGTTCCTACTCTATAACTTGGGGTACGAGCACCAGCCAATCCTAGTTTCTTAACAACCCATCCCAAAGGCAGAATTACTATGAATTTGGTGACTTTTAAATTTGCCTCACAGACCAAAGGCTTGATGTGGTGACCCACAGGGTTATTACACTTAGCTTTCAATACTTAAGTTTCTGGGATTTCATTGGCAGAACATTTCCTCTATTGCTGTGTCTCACAGCCTCTCCATGCCTTAATAGTCTGTCTTCTCAAGTTGCTGTGACTAAAACTATCTACCTCAGTGGATATCTAGTCCAATCCCCATTTTATAGATGAAGAGTTAAGAAGTTGAAGTCATTTACACTATTTAAAATAGGTAATAAACATCAGAATTGAACCGGGTTTACTGACTTTGGAGTCAATGTTCTCTGTACAAACTTTGCAAGACTTAGACAATTGCTAGGTCTACATTCAATAATTTTTTACATTATAAGAAATTACCAGAGTTCATGTTCCATGTCATAGCTTTTAAGAATTCAAGGTCACCTGCATTCCCCAAATGGGGCATCAATGGGGCAATCAACTGATCCATAAATCTGCATTTATTATGCACTATGTAGCCACAGATTTTGCTGGTTACGGGGGGATACATAGACAAATGAAATAATCCCTACCCTTGAGGAGATACTATTACACAAATTAAAATATAAACAATAAATACATATAGTTTGGGGGGAGGGAATGGGAGACACTGGCAACTAGGGAAGTGGGCTGATGGTGCAGTGTTTGAGTGTTTGGCCTAGAATCAGGAAAATTCATCTTTCTAAATTCAAATTTAGCCTTAGACACTTAGTAGCTGCGTGACCCTGAGCAAGTCATTTAACCCTGTTTGCTTCAGCTTCCTCATCTATAAAATGAGAAGGAAATGGCAAATCATTTCCGTGACCCCAATAAAATCACAGAGTTAAACATGACGTAAATGACTAAACAACATTTGAATTGAGTTTTGAAAAAAGCTAGAGGTATACTCATCACATATTAACACAGTGGAAAGCTTTGCATAGTGCAAGCACTAAATAAATGTACGTGGACTTGACCTATCCAAAGTGCTATAGTTGAGCATCAGTGCTGAAAGAGGCCAGAATAAGAAAGAACATCATGGAGCCATGAACAGAAAAAGAAACTAAACTGGTGGAAGGGGAACTCAGGTTATATTCTCACACACTTTCCATAAAGAAATCTAAACCTGTTTTCTTATCCTGACACCAAGAGAAAAGCCACCCTTCCATTTACTACCATCAAGGGAACAATGCTTTACAAAGCTCATTATATTTCCTGTTATTTTAACCATCATAGTAATTAAACTCAAAGATTTACTGCATGTGGAACTCTCGGGCCGGGGTTTGCTTTTTGATTTTCAGCTTATTCAACCCACCCCAAGCCTTTGAAATTCATTTGTCAAACAAAAGGACACCCAAGCCCATCAATCATATCAGCTGGGCAGGCAGGAGAAGCTGGTGATTCTTTGTCAATAGAAGGGAAAATGGTTTCTATATTCCAAATACTCATTGCTTATACCTGTATGGTCTATGCTGGACTACATGTGTTTAATTCATGTAAAATATAACACTTATAAACTGCATATGAAACACAGTGCTATCACAGGGAGAGTTAAATTAATATGCCCTTGAAATTGGGCTCCATGCAATAAAGGCTGTGCTATTTACCAACTGGAAAGGTCTGGAAATTGACATTTCAGCCAGCCTCAAATACAAATCACGCACCTGGTAACTAGCAGAAGTAAGACCAGGTATGACACGCCGAGGTTCAGCCTGGGGATCCAAAAGGGTGGCTGTTTACCTTTGCTCATGATCTGAGGGCAAGCAGAAAGGGAAGCCTTTACTTTCAAGGAAATGAATGATTGGTTTGTTGTTCATGATATTTTTAACTCCTGTAATGAAAAAGTTGCATGCAATGTTTAGATTTTTATTGATTGCTATACCTTTTAAATGTGGGGAATTTACAATAAAGCCTAGCTATACAATATTTCATCTAATAATATCAATGATGTTAATTTATATGTATATGCTTATATATATTTATAAAAATATGTATATATATATATATATATATATATATATATATATATATATATATATATATATATATATATATATAAAATTAGATGTCCCTAATCAAATGTGGAAGGTTCTACCATAATCAAGAAGAGTCCACTGGACCCTTTTTTCCTTTAAAAAAAAAAAAAAGCATCTTACAGCTCTTGCAAACAATAATTTCTGGACATAAGTCATTGTTCTTTTATTCTCTTTGAGACCTCAAGAGGTAGCATAAGAAAAGCAATTAGAGTCAGAACCACACTGGAAAAAAATGGATGCTTAGCTGATTGAAATCCTGCCTTACAAGGTCCTCCCCTTTCTCCCCAACAAGTGGATTATCTAGTGGGAAAAGCACTGGCTGTTGAGTTGGAAGACCAAAGTTCAAATCCTGTTTCTAGTCATTCTGAGTGAGATACTTAAAATCCCTGAGCTCTCATATTCCTCATCTGTAAAGGGTAGGGGTTCTATTTGACCTCTATGATTGCTTCTAGACCTAAATCTATGATCTGTGATCCTGAGGGGTTTGGATTAAATGTTGAACTTTTCCCAAAATGCGCATCTCTGACCTGTTTAAATCCTATATATTCAATCTAGCATCATGCATGACTTGAAAAACCACTAACCTCAATCTTAACTTTATCGAGAAAAAGTCATCTTAAAGTACTATTAAAATAGCAAATCAACAATACAGCCTGTCTACTAGGAGGCACAAACATGGAATGAAGAAGAGAGGGATTTAAAATAGTTTATCACATTCCCATAGTTCTTAAGGGATGGTAACTTCTAACAGGTACCTTCTAAGCTATTTGTTTTATAGGGGGAAAGCTAGCCTTCCACATTCAGCCCTTGGTCCAGTATGCTTATAAGACTTCTGTAGGAGATCCCATTGCCATGGTAATGCTATGGTTTTCTCTCAGTTACACTTCAGCTACTGGCTTCTCTTTCTCTCTTTCTTCATGTCCATTCTCCCCTTCTTAGTCTATTGCTAATTCATTCCAAGGACCATTCTCCCTCTCAGAGTTCATGATAGCTCAGTCTTTTTCTGGACTACAAATTCCTGGATCCCTAGCTCCAAACTTGTTCATGAAAGAGCCAATCCAAGCCCCGTTTACGTGAATATTACCTGGTTATGTTCTCTGTTAGGTTCTATTTATAAATGAAATCACTCGCAGCTTCCACTTGCCAGGAATTCAGACAATTAGAATATCCATCTTTCTAGCAATTTCTCCCATGATGTGATCAGAGATACGCTGAAGCATCTTCAGGGCTGCCAAGAACAATTTGGCAGTTGTGATTTCTTGTATGATGCAGTCATTGCCAACTTTGGCCCAAACTGGATATGACTGAGCAGCTGGTGTAAATACTGCTGGGGACAACAAGGCAAAGTCAGACAGGATTGGCTTTCGATCCCAGCAATCATAGAATTTGGGTTTTCACTGAGCCATCGTCCTGTATCACAGACTCTTGGACTTGGACAAGATATAAAAGAGCATAGAACAAACTAACCAATTTAGGGATGGAAAAAGCAGAAACCTGGGCTCTGAGCTATGGCCAACATCACTGCCTTTTGGAAAGAGCAATGGGAAACAGGGAAAGATCTCATCATATTTATGAGCACCAGATGGCGGAGCAAAAGAGAAATATGGTTTTCTAGGGCCACTATATTACTCAGGAAAGAGGTCAAAGAAGTCATAGAATATGTCTGGCAAAGGCTCATAACAACAGGGAGGTGGGCCAGCAGGCCAGCATTAAACATATAATTCAATTCTTTTCAATAGGGAGACACTCCATAAATGCTAGTTGATTGACATCCCCAGCCCTCTCTGTTTTGGTGGCTATCTAGGAGTGCTCAGGGGTAGCATCAGGGGTGGAATTGATGAACTATTGCCCATTCTTATTGCTAGAAGTTATTTCTATATCTGGCACTTGGCAAAGGATTCTAGAGATGCATAGAAAAGAGCCCTTGCAAAGATCCTGGATTGGCGAACTCCCCAATACTTCAATAAACTGTGGAATTGAGGTACTTATTCTATTTGCCTAATGGATTTTCCCATCATTCTTAAATGCCTGTGCCAGAGATCTTTATTTCCAGCAATAGATCTTTGGATTGCTCATTTCTAGGTTCACAAATTTCCTATATATGTTTCCTTCTCCACCCTCCTACATCCACTATATTCCCCAATCCAGTCATGCAGCCTTTATCACCTCTTGTCTGGACTATTTCAACAGTCTTGGTCTCGAAGACTCTCATCTACTCCAATGTAAAATCCACTCAGTTGTCAAAAAGATTTCTGTAGAATGGAAGTCTGCCCATGTCACTGTTTTTCCCAATAAAATTCAATGACTCCTTATTCCCTTCAAAATTTCTCCACCAGAGAACGTACAACCACCAGAGTTCATCTCTCATCACTCTTTTCTAGAGTAGTGCAATAGCCTTCTAATTAGTAACTTTGCTTCCAGTATCTCCCTTCTCCAATACAACATCCACTCATCTACCAAAGAAATTTATGGCTAACCAATGTCTACCCATGCAACTTCCCTGCTGAATACAACCAATGTTTTTCTATTATTCAGGATCAAATATAAAATCCTTTAATTGACACTTCCTTCATAAATTGCTTCTCTTCTACTTTCCCGGGATTCTTGAACTTGCTTCCCTCCATTACTTCTACAATTAAACAGGAGCTCTTCAGTTAGACTGAATCAGGCAGACAGACCAATGCAGCACACAATGACCATAAGCAGAAGCCAGAGCAGCATCTTAGGTAAGGACTGCCCACTGGAATGAAGTCATGGGTGGAAAATTGCACCAGTACAGCAGAGAGAGACATACACACAAGGGTAGTTGACAAGGATAGTCATAGGAAAAGGACAAGGATTGAAGGATCAGACAAAGCAAGTAAAGTCAAAGCAGAGCCTGAAACACCAGTCCCTGAGGTTCACAAAAGTTTCTTTTTTTTTTTTTTTTTTTTTTTTTTTTAGGCTGGGGTTAAGTGACTTGCCCAGGGTCACACAGCTAGGAAGTGTTAAGTGTCTGAGACCAGATTTGAACTCGGGTCCTCCTGAATTCAAGGCTGGTGCTCTTTCCACTGCACCATCTAGCTGCCCCCACAAAAGTTTCAATGAAGGAGAGCTGCTCCCAAGTGTGACTCTTCAAATGACATCTCAATGTTTCTTTCCCTAGTGCTACCTCCATCTACATCTTAAAGAACCCAGCCCACCTTCATGGATTTCTCCTCAGGGGTCAGTGGCTTTTGCCTTCTTTTGCCAATAAATACTCAACATCTATCTCTGAAGGCTATTCTCAGTCATCAGAGTAAGTGACAGATTATTAATTAATCCATCAACAACATATAATAACAACAACAACAACTAGTATTAGTATAGCACCTCTCAAACTGTGCCTACTCTTTGATACAGCAGTGGCTCTACTGGGCTTGTATCCCAAAGAGAGCATAAAAAAGGAAAAAGGACCCACATGTGCAAAAATGTCTGTGGCAGCCCTTTATAGTGGCAAGGAACTGGAAATTGAGTGGATGCCCATCAGCTGAATAAATTAAGTTATGTTATGGAATATCATTGTTCTGTAAGAAATGACCAACTGGATGATTTCGGAGGCCTGGAGAGAGTTACATGAACTGATGCTAAGTGAAGTGAGCAGAACCTGGAGATCATTGTACATGGCAACAATATGATTATACAAAGATCAATTTCTGATGAATGTGGTTCTCTTCAACAATGAGATGATTCAGACCAGTTCCAATGGTCTTGTGATGAAAAGGCCATCTATAGCTAGAGCAAGGACTGTGGGAACTGAATGTGGATCCCAACATAGTATTTTCACCCTTTAAATAAATAAATAGCACCTACTATGTATGACAAACACAGTGCTAAGTGTTTTATAATTATCATTTCATTCAAATTCTACAACCCTGGGAAACAAGTACTATTATTGCGTTCATTACACAGCTGAGGAAACTGAGGCAAACAGAAGATGGAAGACTTGTCCACATTCACATGGTGTCTCAGGTAAAATTTTAACTCAAGTCTTCTCAGCTCCAGGACCAGCATTTTATCTACTGAGTCACCTGGCTTTTAGAATTCTGGGCTCTCAGAGCTGGAAGGTACTTCAATGATTCTCAAATCAAAGGCATGTCTGAACAGAAAGTCCTGACAAATGCTTAGATCATATTTTAAAAATTTCAGTGGGGGTAGGGGGAGGCAAACCTCTACTGACAAAAGCAGTCTTTCTACTTTGGGGAGGCTCAAATCGCTAGAAATTATTTCTCTATAGTATACCCAAGTTTGCCTCTAAGTTCTGCTAGAAACCAGTAGGAGACTCAATAACAGAGTAGAAAGAGAATTTGTTCTAGTCCAAGAGTCTCATTTTGTGGTTGGGGAAACCGAGATCAAGAGAGGAAAAATGGATTGCTTAAAGTTAAGTAAATGGAGGAAACATAATGTGCATCCATTATTTGGCCCTAGAGCTTCTTGTATTATGTAACCTACAAGGTTCTTGCTTAGGTTCTTTCTAGGAGTCAATATTTGGAGCCAAAGTTTAAATGCCTTTATGTTATCATAAAAATGGGTGTAGATAATTCGAATACAGCATACAAACATGGGAAACAGTGTAAAAGAGCTTCAGAGTCAAAAAGACCTGCGTTCAAGTCACACCATTGCTACATTCTAGCTTTGTAAGTCTAGGAAAATCATTGGCCCAGGCAATGGTGTAAGGTTGAAAGGAATGAGATAAGTGCTAATGAATTTTCAATTCTGCATTGAGTTAATCCTGAGTCTGATCTAAGAAGATCAAAGTCCATATAAGCATGGCTAAATTCATATACCAGTCTCTTTGATGTCTTTTCTCATATATGTTACTGAATTCTACTTTCTAACCTCTGAACTAGAAGAAGTTCATTTCAATAGGTCTGTTGGTAACCAGAGAGAGAGTGAATAAGGCATGGAGAAGCATGGAAAGTAGCACAGGAGCAACGTGAGAGGGAATAAGAAATCCCCAGAAAAGATATTGTGCTTGTATCTTCCACTGGAAAGATTGCATTGGAATACTAAAGGTTTCTATGGATACTTGCTAGCCTAACCTGAGAACAGGAGGACCTAGTAGCCAGCATGAAAATATGAGGCAAGGCAGGAAGAAGACATGAGATGTGGAGTTGAAAGGGAATTCAAAGATCACTTAGTGTTAATCCAAACTCCACCCCATTTTAGAGATGGGGAAACTGAGGCTGAATGTCCAATATCACAAAAGTAGCAGAGTCAAGATTTAAGCTGAGTCAAGATTTCTGGCCCCTAATCCAGTTGGGCATAGGCAAAGTAAAGGCTAGTAGGAAGGAAGGGGTATCTGACAGAGGAACTTCAAACTAAGGATTCTAAATGATCTTGGAGATTTGTATACACTGAAGGAATCCATGACTGCTCACTTCATGATTTGTATTGTTTTTCCCTGGTTTGCATTTTTAATTAATCCTTTCCACTCTGTGCAGAGATTCTTAATCTTTTTGTGTCATGGACTCTTTTAGCAGATTTGGTAAGGTCTATAGACCCCTTCTGAAGCTAATTTTTTAAATACATAGTTCAAGGAAATATTTGTTTTTTCACTAACCATGAAAATAAAGTTATAATTTTCTGATCCAAGTTCATTAACCTTACAAGATCTCTCCTTGTGGAGTGAGCAGAGTCTATAGACCCCAGGATGAGAACTTTGGTTCTATAACCTTGTGAATTGCCAACTTGTAAACTGGGAATTGGCTAATATCATGGCCAAGATCTACAGTTTGGTCCAGAGCTGGGATGTCATTGTGCCTGCAGTTGCTAGTGAGATAACACTGTCCACCCACAGAGAGATAACTGGTCTGTGACTCAGAGACTCAGAGAGCTGTCTGAGTCAGGATCAGGGTTAGGATTGGGGGTTAGGTGACCTTGTCTCTCAGGGGTGACAAAGCCAGAATTTATCAAGGACAAAATTTGAACCCAAATGGTCATAACTTAGAAATTGTCTCTTTATATGGTAGGCCAAGCTGCCTTTCTACTAAATTCCAATTAAATCCAAACAGTATTTATTGAGCTTTATATAAGCGACTTTTTTTTAGGCATTTGGGATTATAAAGGAGAGGGTATATAGCATTAGAAGAGGGTAGGGTCCAGAACAGTCTACGAACATTCTTTTGGACATGGTTTCTGTAAGGATGATCAAAAGTAGTACCATATATTTCTAGTGTGTTATTCCATTTTAAAATGTCAAGAATTAGCATGTGAAGTTTGGTGATGTATTAAATATCCTAGAAAAGGAACTCTTTATGTTTTTTGCCAGCCATGGACACCTTTGGTAGTTTGGTAGATCTTATAGAACTCATCTCAGAATAATGTTTTTAAAGCATTAAACACAGAAACCTTTGGATTTGGAGTCAAGACTCGAGTATGAATCCTTTCTCGGAAAAATCATCTGCTCTCAGTCTCAGCTATAAAATGGGGATACTAATAACATCTACCTCACAATATAGTTGAAGTCAAATGAAATAGCATGTGTTAAGTACTTTGCAAAGCCTAAAATGCTTCATATATACTGGCTATGATACTCTCTTAATAGTACAGGGGGTATTACCTCATCAATGTGGGGATTCCCTCAAAAGATTCACATTGGAAACCATGCAGATCTGTTCATTCTGACATTTCTCCTTCATGTTCTCCTGTCAGTTTCCCATTGTGTCTACCCAACATGTGAATAGTCTTTGTTTCATCTAACACTGAAAAAATACCATTGGAGAACATCAGTTACTCCTCACTTTTATCAGATGACCCCCCAACTTCTCTCTCAATCATATTCTTTCATGGCAAAGGAGCATAGAACTAAAGCTGGAAAGGTCCTCAGAGACCATCTAGTCTAACTCCCTCACTTTACAGTGGAGGAACCAAAGTCAAGTCAACACCCTTGAGTGTCTTGTCTAAGGTAACATAAATGTCAAAGCATCAGAAATGGTTTATGAGCCAAAGTCCTTGGATCCCTGAGTCCTTTAACTGAACTAGGATGCTTCCATTATTTCACATACAGTCTCCTAATGAGAACTCCCTATAATAGTGAAGGATTTTTTTCATGTAGAATTCAATATAAGCTGGTTCTATCTTGAACTCTGGACCCTAAGATCCTTAAGAGATATCATCAGGAGACATTTTCATCTATAAAATAATCAGTCCAAAGAACAGCATCTTAGTGAACCTCTGGAATCAGTTTCTTAATGTGATATCCATAGACTCCCACCAAAAAAAAAATCTATGGTTAGATTTCAGAGGGTACATGAATTTTGAGGGGAAAAATATATATTTATTTCAAAATAATTGGTTTCCTTCATGATTTTATAATTTTTTTTGTATTCAAAAGCATTATTCTGAGAAGAGACCCATAGGTTTCACCACGCTGCCAAAGGGAGTTTCATGATACAGAGAAAAGTTAAGAACCCCCATCCTAAGCATTTAACATATCCTCAGACTTCACATGACTAGTTCTTGATATTCCCAAATTGAATAAGATACTGGAAACATATGGCACAGCCGCTGGCTGTCCTGAAAGAAAAGCTCCATCTTCCATGGGGTGGAGGGTGCTTTGTGTTCCTTACCTTAGAAAGATGAACTAAGTAATGTCTCAGGATTGTTTCAGGTCATGTGTTTATATGTGATCCTTATGGTATGGGGGGGGCAAAAGAATGGTGTGGACCCCATATCTTGGGATTTTTATATTCCCTGTCAACAGGAACAAAGATTGGGCTAAGTTGATTTTTTCTCCCCACCCACCACTTCTTAGCCAAGGAATAACATATAATTCATCAATGTATAGCTCACTGCACAGTTCCTCACACATTACTTAGAGGAGGCAGTAGGGAGAGAATATTCTGCTAATCAAGAGATCTGATTCACTGAACAGCCCCGGGAGCTTTTCCTTGCCAAGCACACCCACTGCCAGAATGAACATGGCACCCATTTATAATGGAATCGGCAAGGGGTCAGTGAGAATGGGGCTCTTGGAAAGTGAACCTGCTCCACTATCCATTAAACAGCCTGCCTTAAATCTACAATGGCAGGCTGCTAATGGGGCTCAACCCCACAATCATTTTACTGAGGGAAAAAACAGTGACATTTTCTTGGTGACTGTCAGGTTGTATCAGCAAATGAGCTCCTCTGGGGTACAGGGAGCACAAGATTCAGAAACCAATCAAAGATTCTTGGACTTGGAATTCTTCCCTTGTTCTGATCCCTGGCTTTGTTTGCCCCTAACCAATCAACTGACAGAGTGTTGTACACTGATGTATTGGAAGCCACACACACCCTACTGTCCTGGATACAAGCAAACTGCTAAAAACATGAAAGCCTGCATGTAATAGAAGAAAAGCAGATCAAAACGACTCTCAGGTTTCTTTCACCTCACACTGATCAAAAAAGAAAAGATGAAAAGAGGTGGAAATAGTGAACGTTGAATAGGCTATGGAAAGACAGGCGCATTGTAAACTGTTGGTGGAGTTATGAATTGGTACAACCAAGCTGGAAAATAATCTGGAATTATGTGAGAATTACTTATTTGTACTGTTTGACCTAAATGCCCTTCTCCCTAGACATATATCCCAAGGAGATGAAAGACAGGCAACATGCATTTGTTAAATGCTTACTATGTGTTAGGTACTGTACTAAGTTCTAGGTTACAAATAAAAGCAAAAAGAAAGGCAGCTCCTGCCTTCAAAGAGCTTACATATCAATGGAGGAAGCAAATATAAAAGAGGGTTAAAGAGGTGGGGGAGAAGGTATCATGCAAGAACATCATGGCAATGTCTGGACTGTCAGAAGCATGGCTGGGAGGGGAATTACCTGTTCCCAAAATGGAGATTCTTAGAAGAAAATAGTTAGCATGGAGGAGGGATATTCCAGAGTGAAACAGCTCCAGTTACTAAGGGAAATTACAGGGTGAACACGTATAATAGAGAAGCTCGAGAGAGTAAAAACAAAACTAGGAGAGGAATGAAAGACATTTAAAAATACAAAATTACAAAAAAAATATTCAAAGCATCATTTTGTGGCAATATAAAACATAGAAAATATATATATAATTACATATATATATATATATATATATATATATATATATATAGAGAGAGAGAGAGAGAGAGAGAGAGAGAGAGAGAGAGAGAGCGCTATTATTGCTCAATATAAGAACATGGAGAAGCATGGAATAACTTGTACAACTAACAAATAAAGGAAGGAAAACTGGAACAATATAAACCACAATAACGTAAATAAAAACAGCACTGAAATGACCTTCTTGCCTAATTGTAATGATCACTCTTGCGCCTATAGAATAGATGATGAAATTTACTTCTCTTTGCCCAGTAAAGAAGTGTAGGGCTATGGATGTAAAATGTAGCATATATTGTCAAATGTAGTTAGTTCATTTTTTTCTCTGTTAAAAAGGTAGAGATAGCTTAATAGGAAAATATATGACAAGAAATAATTAGCATGAAAACAACGGCACTAATAAAACTTTTTTTGAAAAATAGAACTATAATCCTAAATTCAATTTTGGCTAAGACCCTCCTGTTTGGTGGAACAACATTGCATGCTTGTTTGAGAAGTTGGCAAGCATTTTGAAGAGGAAAGATCTTCTTTTTCATTCTTACTTAAACAAGGACACATGTAGTTCTAGATCATATTCAGGGAGAAACCAAGAAAGAAAAAAAACAAACTTTGGAAGACAAATAAAGGGGAATTGGCACTTCAACATGTCTCTGATTTCCAACTTGGCACACTAGAGACTTTGAGGAACTTCTCCTTAGCTGAGATTAGAGATTCTCTCTTGATTAGATTGAGATAACCTGCTCCAAGTGAAGGGCACGATCACTATGTATATTGTATGTACATTCTAATCTAATAAATTCTCTGCTTTGTTTGCTATCTGCTTTGATAAAAGGCTTTGCTCAGTATTCACTATTAATGATGTTCTTTTAAATTTGATAGAAAGAGGAGAAACCTTCAATTAATATAAACTTAGGATACCATTTCAAACTCTTCAAGGGAAAGTTACCCAAAAAGTGATTTAAATCTAAAAAGGAGAACTCATTATCCCCAGAGTAGTGATATTTAGGGGAACATATAGATATAATTCAAGACCAGTGAACTCTCTAGTACATCCAAGTACAATGATCAATGTTGGGTCGCTTTTTTACAGCTCCCTTTTGGGCAAGAATCAAAGTCTGTCTCGGAGAAGGAAAAGCAATATTCCCAAGATACCTATCAAAGCCTTCCCATGAATGTCATTTGCATAAAGTCAATGTGGACAGCTGAGAAAATGAGCAATATACACTCTGTAGCCGTAATAGTTCCTTTTTTTTTTTTTTTTAGTGAATTGCAGAATTGTCTAAAGTTGAAGGGCTAGGATCTCTATTATCAAAGCAGAACAGAAATAATTATAATAAGTTTAACTAAACCTGTGTTTTCATGGTATAGAAAACTTTCACAGAGGATACTGTCTTTCTCAATGCAAACTAGATCTTACTCTGAGGTTTATAGTCCTATCAAGAATTATAAATGTCAGGTATTCTTGATAATAGGGGCAATTTATAATAGTTGACATTTAAATAGCACTGAAATTTTGCAAAGTCTTTTATGAGTATTACATTAGATCCTTACAACAATCCTGTGAGATAATTATTATCATATTTATCATACAAATGAGGAAACTTAAATTGAGAGAGAAAGTTATTTGTGCAAGATCACACAGCTAATAACTATAACAAGTGGGATCTCTTCTAACTACGGCTGATGCTCTTTGTACCAAAAGGTTTTTGTCCTCTAAATCCCCAGCCCAGCAGAAGTCCAAATCATACATTCATGTGGACAGAATCCTTTCTCCAGGGCAGCAGGATTCTTCCGCACACCAACAATCACAGGACACCAGCGTAGTGGGAGAACAATCCCGATAGGCACACACCTCCACTGACTGTCCAGAAAAAAATGAGTTTTCGTCCCAAATCCTGAGACAAGATATATAGGCTGTAAAATAACCAGGGTTGCATAGTACCTAGTGGTGGTCATAATTGATCATCTTAGCAATACCCACTTTAGTCTTCATAAATACCATGGTTAATTTTCTTTACTGGAGTAACAGTGCCTTTAGCAACATTTTTTGGGGGGAGGGGAGTGGGAAGTGACTTACAAAGCTGTTAATAAAACATGAAAACAGCAGCTATAAAAATGCTTTCTCTGCTCCCCCTACCTCCATGGTGACGCAGCTGGATGGGAGGGCAAGAGTAACTATAGTCTGAATGTTTCCATTATATTTCTGGAACATCCTGACAGGTTTACAAGCAACTAAGGGCTCAACCATTTCCCCTTCAATTTTTTTTCCAGATTATGATCTGGGTGTCTTTGACCATAGGCTACTTCCCCCCCTTTCCTCCTGTGCACCCTCTACCTTGCCCCAGATCTCTAAAAGTCCATTTGTAAAGCTCATGAGATGCCTGAGCCAGTGCCATTCACACAGTGCACCTGACAATCTGGCACCAAGACGAAAAGCCCATGAATCACCTCTTCCCACACACCAAATCAATACCCCCAAAGAGGCAACAGATCATGGAAATCGGTCTCTCTTTCATTGTGATTATGTAGCAGTTGAAGTTTCAGCTCATATAACACACAAATGACAACTTAGTAAAATTTCGAGGGACTGAATGATTTCCTACCAATCGTTGGAGGAGTTAGGGCTTAATGAATTATGGTCCTATCTCAGGTTCAATAGAAGCCAATTCTCAGCCACTGTTTCTCATCTGCTCTGATTCTGCTCTTCCCTTTCCCTCTCCACCACACTTTTTATGATTTCTAAACTCCACTTTCCTTTAATTTTTAATATTAATAACAATATTCACATGTGGCTTTAAAGTTTGCAAAGCATTTTATATATATTATCTCATTAGATCCTCAAAATCTTGTGCACTGACTGCTATTATTATCCCATTTTACAGGTAACAAACTAAGGGTGAGACAAATTAAATGAGTTTCTGAGATTCACATAGATAGTGGTATATGAGGCAAAAACATATTCAGGTCTATCTGAGTCAAAAACCTGTATTGAACATGCACATTACTCTTGAGCTCCTGAACCTTCCTATGCTGCTCTAGCTACATATATCTGAAAGCCACAAAATCTATACCCCTTCCTCTTTCTCCTTCTCCCCCCTCCCTCTCCCTTTCTCCCTCCTTCCCTCCCTTCCTCCCTTTTCCTCTCTCCCTCCCTCATAGTTTTCTAGACTTTGTGGCTTCCTTCAAGTTCCAGTTAAATTTTCACCTTCTACAGAAAGCTTTTCCCAAACTCCTTTTATTTCCTCTAATTATTTCCAATTTATCTTGTATATATTTTACATAGTTGCTTACATAATATCTCCCACATTAAACAGTGAGCTCCTTGAGAGCAGGACCTGGAGGTTTTTTATTTTGGTGTCTCTAGCATTTAGCAGTGTCTATAGCACATAGTGGGTGTTTTAATAAATCCTTGCTGACTATACAGTTAACTATTCCTTTTGTAGTTGTTCGTCGTTTCTCTTTACTGTAGGACCTTCTGTCTTTCAGCTGTCCATTCAAAATTTACCTGTTCCATGAAGCTTTACATGAAAAATCTAGAACTTTAACGACTCCAATATTCACTCATTTATCAATATAATTCCATATCACTGCATGTTTGCATCAGCATATATTTATATAGACAGATAAAGAAAAATTTATATATGCACACATATTACATATATATACTTAACAATTATCCAAATATACACATGTGTACAGATGTTTACCTTTATGTGTATGTGCATATATATGTAGAGAGTCACACATATACATACACTGCCTTAAAATGGGTACTTAAATGGTGTTTTCCCCAGATATTTTTCCTGTCTCTCTTTATAACTCCATAATCCAATAAATCCTGATTAAACATCCATTTTGCACAGACCACTGTATCAGAAAAAGGGAGAGAGGCAAAGTTCAGATAAGATATTGTACCTGTCCTCATGAAGAGCATACTCTAGAAATATACACAATATGAAAAATACATACATTCACATTTAGAGATAGGCAAAGGTGCATTAATTACATGCTGGAATACTGGACAATGGACACCCAGTCTTGGAGCGTACCGATTGATATTTGCCCTTCCTGGTAGGTTTTATAAAGATATTTTCTGAGGTCGTGATCTTGATGTTGTTTTCTGGGCAGCAGCAAATATCCAATGCACTGAACTTTGAGGAGAAGTTTCTGTCCAAAGGTGGTTGGTGTGAGTAGGATGTGATTATGAAAAGACTGCTAATTGGTTGCAGTACCAGTCCTGATGAATCAGGAAGTACCAGTCTCTTCTCCTTTATGATGATGAGGGAAGCAGAAATGCTTCAGCTTCTGGGGTGGAACTGGAAGAGGAAAAGAAGAGTCTCATCTCCCACCTAAATCTGTATTTCCTTCCTTCCTAATCATAAAGTGAACGTGGATTTCCCCATCATAAAGTGGGAGGGGATTTCAAAGTTCAGGAGATCAATTAGTCATCAGAGGCACCACCAGAAGCCAGAGTCAGTTGCAGAGTTCACTAGAAGGGGCAGCAGTGGCCACCAAGGGAGAAGTACCACAGGAAATGGAAACAGTGAAGGGAGAGTGGCAATGGCTTCAGAGACTCACAACAGAGGGAAGCGCTGGCCAGGGTCTCCAGAAAGGTGCTGATCCTCAAAGCCAGTCAGCTAGCTACACCTAACAGGAACTTCCTAAGAATCCCACAAAGGAGAAGAGGATTTCTAGTTATCAGAAATAAAGAGCTGACCACATCCAATCCAAGAAATGTTTATTAAGAGCCTCTGATGTGCCAGCCATTGTGTTAAGCACTGGGGATACAATTAAAAGAAAGACAATCTCCTGCCTGCAAAGAACGAGGCAGAGAGAGAGAGAGAGAGAGAGAGAGAGAGAGAGAGAGAGAGAGAGAGAGAGAGAGAGAGAGAGAGAGAGAAGAGAGAGAGAGAGAGAGAGAGAGAGAGAGAGAGAGAGAGAGAGAGAGAGAGAGAGAGCAAGTGAGAGCAAGAGAGAGACAGGGGGGGGAGAGAACAAGAGAGAGCAAGGGAGCACGTGAGAGCAAGTGAGAGGGTTAGAAAGAGAAAGTGAGAGAAAGAGAGCACGAGAGTGAGACAGAGCAAGATTGAACGAGAGAGAGCAAGTAAGAGACAGAAAGAGAGAATGAGAGAGACAGCGACAGAGAGAGAGCAAGAGCGAGTGAGAGAGAGTAAGAGCAAGAGCAAGAGATCATAAGCAAGAGCGAATGAAAGAGCTAGAAAAAGAAAGCGAGAGAGTGAGAGACAGAGAGTGAGAGAGCAAAAGAGAGTGACAAAGCGAATGAGAGAGTGAGAGTGAGTGACAGAGCTAGAAAGAGAGAGTGAGAGAGCAAGAGCAAGCGAAGGAGTGCACAAGAGTGAATGAGGAGCATGCAAGAGCGAGCAAGAGAAATAGAGAGCACAAGAGAGAAAGCAAGAGAGAGAAATCAAGACAGAGAGAGCGAGTGAGAGAGACAGAGCAAGAGCAAGCAAGAGATAGAGAGCGAGAGAGTGAGGAATGAGAGCAAACAAGAGAGAGAGAGAGAAAGAGAGAGGGGGGGGAAAGGAGGAAGTACACGAGAGTGAGAGAGGGAGCGTGCGGGAGCAAGTGAGAAAGTGTGTGGGAGTGAGGGAAGTAGCGTGTGGAAGCAAGCAAGAGAGCCAGAGAGTGTGAGAGAAAGGAAGAAAGAGAAGACCAGACAGAGCAAGTGAGACAGTGAGAGAGACAGAGAGAGAGACAGAGAGAGAGAGAGAGAGAGAGCCCTAGAGAGAGAGGAAGAGAGAGTGAAAGGGAAAGAGCAAAAGAGAGAGCAATCTAGGTTACTCAGGGGAGCGCGTGGGGAAGAGTGTGGGAGCACGCGGGGAAACATGCGGAAGTGCGCAAAGTAGCGCATGGGAGATAGCAGCAGAGCTAGAGAGAGCAAGAAAACAACAAATAGAAGATGAGACAGAGCGAGCGAGGCTGAGAGAGACAGCAAGAGTGAGCGAGAGAGAGCAAGAAAGAGAGTGTGAGAGAGAGCTAGAGCTAGAGCTAGAGAGAGAGGGAGAGAGAGTGGAAGGGACAGAGCAAGAGAGAGAGAAGAGAGAAAGCAAGCTAAAGAGCTCAGGGGAGCGCGCGGGGAAGCATGTAGGAGCGCACAAGGCAGCATGTGGGAGCTAGCAGGGGAGCTAGAGAGAGCGAAAAAGCAAGAAAAAGAAAACGAGACAGAGCGAGGGAGACAGTGAGAGACACAGAGCAAGAGTGAGCAAGAGAATGCAAGAAAGAGAGTGAGAGTAAGAAAGAGAGAGCAAGAACTAGAAAGAGAGGGAGCGAGACTTAAATGGACAGAGCAAGAGTGACAGCCAGAAAAAGAGCAATCTAGGGAGCTCAGGGAAGTGCACAGGGAAGCCTGCAGGAGCGTGGGGAAACATGAGGAAGCCCATGAGGAAGTGTGCAGAAGCGCGTGAGGAAGCATGTGGAAACATGCGAGGCAGCATGTAGGAGCAAGCAGGAGAGCTAGAGAAAGTGAAAAAGCAAGAAAGAGAAGATGAGACAGAGCGAGCGAGACAGTGAGAGACAGAGGAAGAGTGAGGGAGAGAGAGCAAGAAAGAGTGAGAGAGAGAGTGAGCTAGAAAGAGAGGGAGAGTAAGTGAAAGGGACAGAGCAAGAAAGAGAGCAAGCTAGGAAACTCAGGGGATCGTGGTAAAGCATGCGGGAGCGTGTGGGAAGGTGAGCAGAAGTGCAGAGAAGCCTGCGGAAGCACGCGGGGAAGCATGTGGAAGCGCACGGGGAAGTGTGCAGAAGAGTGCGAGGCAGAATGTAGGAGCTAGCAGGAGAACTAGAGAGAGCGAAAAAGCAAGAAAAAGAAAATGAGACAGAGCAAGCGAGACAGTGAAAGACAGAGAGCAAGAGTGAGCAAGAGAGAGCAAGAAAGAGAGTGAGAGTGAGAGCGAGAACTAGAGAGAGAGGGAGAGAGAGTTAAATGGACAGAGCAAGAGAGAGAGCGAGAGAAAGAGCAATCTAGGGAGCTCAGGGAAGTGCACAGGGAAGCGTGCAGGAGCACGGGGAAGCATAAGGAAGCGCATGAGTAAGTGTGCAGAAGCACATGAGGAAGCATGCGAGGCAGCATGAAGGAGCTAACAGAAGAGGTAGAGAGAGTGAAAAAGCAAGAAAGAAAAGATGAGACAGAGCGAGACAGTGAGAGACACAGAGGAAGAGTGAGGGAGAGAGAGCAAGAAAGAGAGTGCGAGAGTGAGAGTGAGAGAGAGAGGGAGAGAGAGTGAAAGGTTCAGAGCAAGAGAGAGAGCAAGCTAGGGAGCTCAGTGGAGTGTGTGGGAAAGCATGAATGAGCGAGTGGGGAAGCATGCGGGAGGGCGCAGGGAAGCGTGCAAGAGCGTGCAAGGAAACAAGTGGAAGCGTGCGAGGCAGCATGTGGGAGCTAGCAGGAGAGCTAGAGAGAGCAAAAAAGCAGGAAAGAGAAGATGAAACAGAGTGAGCGAGACAGTGAGAGACAGAGCAAGAGTGAGCAAGAGAGAGCAAGAAAGAGGGTGCAAGAGTGAGAATACGAGTGAGAGAGAGAGGAAGAGCTAGAAAGAGAGGGAAAGAGAGGGAAAGGGACAGAGCAAGAGAGAGAGCAAGCTAAGGAGCTCAAGGGAGAGCGGTGTAGCGTGCAGGAGCACTCAGAGAAGCATGCGGAAATGCGGGGAAGCATGCGGAAGCAAGCGGGGAAGCATGAGCAAGTGCACCAGGAAGCATTTGGAAGCGCAAGAGGAAGCATGTCAGAGTGAGCAAAGTAGCACACGGAAGCTAGAAGGAGAGCTAGAGAGAGTGAAAAAGCAAGAAAGAGAATACGAGACAGAGTGAGAGAGACAGTGAGAGAAACAGAGCAAGAGTGAGCACAAAAAAGAGTAAGAGAGAAAAAGAGCAAGAGACTGAGTGTGAGAGAGTGAAAGGGCAAGAGTGAGAGCGAGAAAGAGAGCAAGAGAGAACAAGAGAGCAAAAGAGTAAGAGAGAGCAAGGGAGAGTGATACAGAGCAAGAGCAACAGCGAGAGTGAGAGCAAGAGTAAGAGGGACAGCTAGAGCAAGAGGGAGAGAGAGATAATGAAAGGGAGAGAGTGAGAGAGCAATCTAGAGAGCTCACAGGAGCAAGTGAGGAAGTGTGTGGGAATGAGCTAAGTAGCGTGCGAAAGCTAACAAGAGAGCTAGAGAGCATGAGAGAGAAAGCAAGAAAGAGAAGATGAGACAGAGCAAGCAAGACAGTGAGAGAGAAAGAACAAGAGTGATCAAGAGACAGAGAAAAAGCACGAGAGTGAGAGAGAGAGAGTGAAAGCTAGAGAGGAAGAGAGAGTAAAAGAGACAGAGCAAGAGAGAGAGGGAGAGAGAGCAATCTAGGGTGTTCAGGGGAGTGCACAAGGAAGCGTGCAGAAGCACGCAAAGTAGCATGTGTGAGCTAGCAGGAGAGCTAGAGAGAGCGAAAATGCAAGAAAAAGAAGACGTGACAGAGCAAGCAAACAGTGAAAGACACAGAGCAAGAGTAAGCAAGAGAGCAAGAAAGTGTGAGAGCAAGAGTGAGGCCTAGAGAGAGAGAGACAGAGAGTGATACATGCAGAGCAAGAGAGAGAGCGAAAGAGAGCAAACTAGGGAGCTCAGGGGAATGTGGGGAAGCGTGCGGAAGTGCATGGGGAAGCATGCCAAAGTGCGGCGAAGCGAGCAGAAGCATGCGGGAAAGCGTGCGGAAGTGAGCGAGGCAGCATGTGGGAGCTAGCAGGAGAGCTAGAGAGAGGGGGACAGAGAGTGAAAGATACAGAGCAATAGAGAGAGCGAAACAGAGCTAGCTAGGGAGCTCAGGGTAGCATGAGGAAGCTTGCGGGGAAGCGTGCAGAAGCACGCGATGCAGCATGTGGGAACTTGAAGGAGAGCTAGAGAGAGCAAAAAAGCAAGAAAAAGAAGATGAGACAGAGCAAGCAGACAGGAGACACAGAGCAAGAGTGAGCGAGAGAGCAAGAAAGTGTGTGAGAGAGAATGAGAAAGTGAGAGTGAGAGCTAGAGAGAGAGGGACAGCAAGTGAAAGATACAGAGCAAGAGAGAGAGCGAAAGAGAGCAAGCTAAGGAGCTCAGGAGAGCGTGGGGAAGAGTGTGGAAGCGTGTGAGGCAGCATGTGGGAGCTAGCAGGGGAGCTAGAGAGAGCGAAAAAGCAAGAAAAAGGAGACAGAACAAGCAGACAGTGAGAAACACAGAGCAAGAGTGAGCAAGAGAGAGCAAGAAAGAGACTGAGTGAGAGAGAGAGAGAGAGAGAGAAAGCAAGAAGTAGAAAGAGAGGTAGACAGAGTGAAAGGGACAGGGCTACAGAGAGAACGAGAAAGAGAGCAATCTAGGGAGTTCAGGGGAGCACATAGGGAAGCATGTGGGAGCGTGCGAGGAAGCGTGGGCAAGCACGTGAGACAGCATGCAGGAGCTAACAAGAGAGCTAGAGAGAGCGAAAAAGCAAGAAAAAGAAGATGAGACAGAGCAAGGAGACAGTGAGAGACACAGAGCAAGAGCGATAGAGAGAAAGAAAGTGCACAAGTGAGAGTGAGAGCTAGAGAGAGAGGGACAGAGATTGAAACATACAGAGCAAGAGAGAGAGAGCGAAAGAGAGCTAACTAGGGAACTCAGGGGAGCATGAGGAAGCTTGTGGAAGTGTGCAGGCAAGCGTGCGGAAGTGCGTGAGGCAGCATGTGGGAGCTAGCAGGAGAGCTAGAGAGAGTGAAAAAGAAAGAAAAAGAAGAAGAGACAGAGCAAGCAGAGAGTGAGAGACACAGAGCAAGAGCAATCAAGAGAGAAAGAAAGTGCGTGAGTGAGAGTGAGAGCTAGAGAGAGAGGGACAGAGAGTGAAACATACAGAGCAAGAAAGAGAGCGAAAGAGAACTCACTAGGGAGCTCAGGGAAACGTGGGGAAGCTTGTGAAAGCACACGGGGAAGCGTATGGAAGCGCGCGGAGAAGCATGCAGAGAAACGTGCGGAAGCGCGTAGAGAAGTGTGCACAAGCATGCGAGGCAGCATATGGGAGCCAGCAGGAGAGCTAGACAGAGCGAAAAAGCAAGAAAAAGAAGACGAGGCAGAGCAAGCAGAGAGTGAAGGACACAGAGCAAGAGTGAGTGAGAGAGCAAGAAAGTGTGAGAGCGAGAGGGAGAGGGACAGAGAGTGAAAAATACAGAGCAAGAGAGAGCGAAAGCGAGCAAACTAGGGAGCTCAGGGGAGCATGGGGACGCGTGCAGAAGTGTGCGGGGAAGCGTGCGGGGAAGCGTGTGGAAGTGCGGGGAAGAGTGCGGAAGTGCACCAAAGCACAGGGAAGCGTGCTAAAGCACGCAGGGTAGTGTGGGGAAGCTCGTGGGAAGCATGCAGAAGCGCATGGGGAAACGTGCAGAAGCAGGCGATGCAGCATGTGGGAGCTAGCAGGAGAGCTAGCGAGAGAGGGAAAGAGAGTGAAAGATACAGAGCAATAGAGAGAGCAAAACAGAGCAAGCTAGGGAGCTCAGAGGAGCGTGGGGAAGTGTGCAGAAGCATGCGGGAAAGCGTGCAGAAGCAATGGGGAAGCATGCTAAAGAACGCGGGGTAGGATGGGGAAGCTCACAGGGAAGCATGCAGAAGCGCGTGATGCAGCATGTGGGAGCTAGCAGGAGAGCTAGAGAGAGCAAAAAAGCAAGAAAAAGAATATGAGACATAGCAAGCAGACAGGGAGAGACAGAGAGCAAGAGTGAGCGAGAGAGCAAGAAAGTGTGAGAGTGAGAGCTAGAGAGAGAGGGAAAAAGAGTAAAACATACAGAGCAAGAGAAAGAGCAAAAGAGAGCAAACTAGGGAGCTCAGGGGAACATGGGGAAGCATGTCGAAGCATGCGGGGAAGAGTGTGGAGGCACGTGGGGAAGTGTGCAGAAGTGTGCAAGGCAATATGTGTGAGCTAGCAGGAGAGCTAAAGAGCGAAAAAGCAAGAAAAAGAAGTCGAGACAGAGCAAGCAGACAGTGAGAGACACAGAGCAAGAGTGAGCAAGAGAGCAATAAAGTGTGAGAGCAAGAGTGAGAGCTAGAGAGAGAGGGACAGAGAGTGAAACATACAGGGCAAGAGAGAGAGCGAAAGAGAACTAACTAGAAAGCTCAGGGAAACAGGGGGAAGCTTGTGAAAGCACACAGGGAAGCGTGCGGAAGCGCATGGAGAAGAGTATAGAGAAGCGTATGGAGAAGCGTGCGGAAGTGCATAGAGAAGCGTGCAGAAGCACGCAAGGCAGCATGTGGGAGCCAGCAGGAGAGCTAGACAGAGCAAAAAAGCAAGAAAAAGAAGACAAGACAGAGCAAGCAGAGAGTGAAGGACACAGAGCAAGAGTGAGAGAGAGAGCAAGAAAGAGTGAGAGTGAGCGTGAGAGCTAGAGACAGAGGAAAAAAGAGTGAAAGATACAGAGCAAGAAAGAGAGCGAAAGAAAGCAAACTAGGGAGCTCAGGGGAGCATGGGGAAGCGTGTGGAAGCACGTGGGGAAACATGCCAAAGTGCGGGGAAGCGGCCAGAAGCACGTGGGGAACCGTGCCTAAGCGGGTGGGGAAAAGTGCAGAAGTGCGTGAGAAAGTGTGCCAAAGCATGTGGGAAAGTGTGCAAATGCATGCAGGGAAGCGTGCAGATGCCCAGAGGTAAGCGTGAGGAAGCGCACGGGAAAGCTTGCAGAAGCGAGCGGGGAAGAGCGCAGAAGCGCGTGAGGCAGAATGTGGGAGCTAGCAGGAGAGCTAGAGAGAGAGGGACAGAGAGTGAAAGATACAGAGCAAGAGAGAGAGAGAAAGAAAGAAAGCTAGGGAGCACAGGAGAGCATGGGGAAGCGTGTGGAAGCGTGTGGAGAAGCATGCCAAAGAACCTGAGGCAGCATGTGGGGGCTAGCAGGAGACCTAGAAAGAGAGGGTCAGAGAGTGAAAGATACAAAGCAAGAGAGAGAGAGAAAGAAAGCAAGCTAGGGAACACAGGAGAGCATGGGTAAGCATGTGGAAGCGTGCGGAGAAGCATGCCGAAGCACCCAAGGCAGCATGTAGAAGCTTGCAGTAGAGCTAGAGCGAAAGAGACAATGAGTCAAAGAGAAAGAGAAAGAGCAAAAGAGAGCAAGCTAGGGAGCTCAGGGGAGCGTGAGGAAGCACGCAGGAAAGCTTCTGGAAGCGAGCGAGGAAGAGTGCAGAAGCGCGTGAGGCAGCATGTGGGAGCTAGCAGAAGATCTAGAGTGAGAGGGACAGAGAGTGAAAGATACAGAGCAATAGAGAGAGCAAAACAAAGCAAGCTAGGAACCTCAGGGGAGCGTCGGAAAGCATGCGGAAGTGTGCGGGAAAGCATGTGGAAGCTCGCAGGGAAGCGTGCAGAAGTATGTGATGCAGCATGTGGGAGATAGCAGGAGAGCTAGAGAGAGCAAAAAAGCAAGAAAAAGAAGATGAGACAAAGCAAGCAGACAGGGAGAGACAGAGAGCAAGAGTGAGCAAGAGAGCAAGAAAGTGTGAGAGCGAGAGTGAGAGCTAGAGAGAGAGAGGAAAAAAGTGAAACATACAGAGCAAAAGAGAGAGCAAAAGAGAGCAAACTAGGGAGCTCAGGAAAGCATGGGGAAGCATGTAGAAGCGTGCATGATAGTGTGCAGAAGAGAGCGAGGAAGCATGCGGAAGCACGCAAGGAAGCGTGTGGGAGCTAGCAGGAGAGCTAGAGAGAGAGGGACAGAGAGTGAAAGATACAGAGCAAGAGAGAGAGAGAAAGAAAGAAAGCTAGGGAGCACAGGAGAGCATGGGGAAGCATGTGGAAGCGTGTGGAGAAGCATGCCAAAGAACCTGAGGCAGCATGTGGGGGCTAGCAGGAGACCTAGAAAGAGAGGGTCAGAGAGTGAAAGATACAAAGCAAGAGAGAGAGAGAAAGAAAGCAAGCTAGGGAACACAGGAGAGCATGGGTAAGCATGTGGAAGCGTGCGGAGAAGCATGCCGAAGCACCCAAGGCAGCATGTAGAAGCTTGCAGTAGAGCTAGAGCGAAAGAGACAACGAGTCAAAGAGAAAGAGAAAGAGCAAAAGAGAGCAAGCTAGGGAGCTCAGGGGAGCGTGAGGAAGCACGCAGGAAAGCTTCTGGAAGCGAGCGAGGAAGAGTGCAGAAGCGCGTGAGGCAGCATGTGGGAGCTAGCAGAAGATCTAGAGTGAGAGGGACAGAGAGTGAAAGATACAGAGCAATAGAGAGAGCAAAACAAAGCAAGCTAGGAACCTCAGGGGAGCGTCGGAAAGCATGCGGAAGTGTGCGGGAAAGCATGTGGAAGCTCGCAGGGAAGCGTGCAGAAGTATGTGATGCAGCATGTGGGAGATAGCAGGAGAGCTAGAGAGAGCAAAAAAGCAAGAAAAAGAAGATGAGACAAAGCAAGCAGACAGGGAGAGACAGAGAGCAAGAGTGAGCAAGAGAGCAAGAAAGTGTGAGAGCGAGAGTGAGAGCTAGAGAGAGAGAGGAAAAAAGTGAAACATACAGAGCAAAAGAGAGCAAACTAGGGAGCTCAGGAAAGCATGGGGAAGCATGTAGAAGCGTGCATGATAGTGTGCAGAAGAGAGCGAGGAAGCATGCGGAAGCACGCAAGGAAGCGTGTGGGAGCTAGCAGGAGAGCTAGAGAGAGAGGAACAGAGAGTGAAAGATACAGAACAAGAGAGAAAGAGAAAGAAAGCAAGCTAGGGAGCTCAGGGGAGTGTGGGGAAGCGTGCGCAAGCCCGCGGGGAAGCATGCCAAAGCATGGGGAGGCGGCCGGAAGCATGCAGGGGAGCGCACCAAAGTGTGTGGAAACACGATAAAGCGTGTGGAAGCGGGCGAGGGAGCGTGCCGAAGCGCGTGTGGAAGCGCGCACGGAAGCATGCGGAAGCGCGTGAGAAAGCATGTGGAAACGCGAGAGGAAGCGTGCAGAAGAGCATGAGGAAGCATGTGGGAGCTAGCGGGACAGCTAGATAGGGTCAGAGAGTGAAAGATACAGAGCAAGAGAGAGAGAGAAAGAAAGCAAGCTAGGGAGAACAGGAGAGCATGGGGAAGCGTGTGGAAGCGTGTGGAGAAGCATGCCAAAGCACCTGAGGCAGCATGTGGGAGCTAGCAGGAGACCTAGAGAGAGAGGGTCAGAGAGTGAAAGATACAGAGCAAGAGAGAGAGAGAAAGAAAGCAAGCTAGGGAACACAGGAGAGCATGGGGAAGCGTGTGGAAGCGCACGGAGAAGCATGCCGAAGCACCCAAGGCAGCATGTAGAAGCTTGCAGTAGAGCTAGAGTGAGGGAGACAAGTCAAAGAGAAAGAGCAAGAGAAAGAGCAAAAGAGAGCAAGCTAGGGAGCTCAGGGGAGTGTGGGGAAGCATGCAGAAGCCCGCGGGGAAGCATGCCAAAGTGGGGGGAGGCGGCCGGAAGCATGTGGGGAAGCACGCCAAAGCGTGTGGAAGCACGATAAAGCATGCGGAAGCGGGCCAGGAAGTGTGCCGAAGCACGTGTGGAAGCGCGTGAGTAAGCATGTGGGAGCTAGCGGGACAGCTAGATAGAGAGGGTCAGATAGTGAAAGATACAGAGCAAGAGAGAGAGAGAAAGAAAGCAAGCTAGGGAGAACAGGAGAGCATGGGGAAGCGTGTGGAAGCGCACGGAGAAGCATGCCGAAGCAACCGAGGCAGCATGTGGGATCTTGCAGGAGAGCTAGAGCAAGAGAGACGAGTCAAAGAAAAAGAGCAAGAGAAAGAGCAAAAGAGAGCAAGCTAGGGAGCTCAGGGTAGCGTGGAGAAGCGTGTGGTAGTGTGTGGAGAAGCATGCCAAAGCACCTGAGACAGCATGTGGGAGCTAGCAGAAGACCTAGAGAGAGTGGGTCAGAGAGTGAAAGATACAGAGGAAGAGAGAGAGAGAAAGAAAGCAAGCTACGGAGCTCAGGGGAGTGTGGGGAAGCGTGTGGAAGGCCGCGGGGAAGCATGCCAAGGCGTAGGGAGGCAACCGGAAGCATGCGGGGAAGCGTGCCAAAACGTGTGGAAGCACGATAAAGCGTGCAGAGGCACGATAAAGTGTGCGGAAGCAGGCGAGGGAGCGTGCTGAAGCACGTGTGGAAGCGTGTGGAAGCGCATGGAAGCACGTGCGGAAGCGTGTTGAAGCGAAAGAGGAAGCATGTGGAAGCGTGAGAGGAAGCGTGCAGAAGCGTGCGAGGAAGCATGTGGGAGCTAGCGGGACAGCTAGATAGAGAGGATCAGAGAGTGAAGGATACAGAGCAACAGAGAGAGAGAAAGCAAGCAAGCTATAGAACAAAGGAGAGCATGGGAAAGCGTGTGGAAGCGTGTGGAGAAGCATGCCGAAGCACCCAAGGCAGCATGTAGAAGCTTGCAGTAGAGCTAGAGGGAGAGAGACAACGAGTCAAAGATAAAGAGCAAGTGAAAGAGCAAAAGAGAGCAAGCTAGGGAGCTCAGGGGACTGTGGGGAAACGTGCGCAAGCCTGTGGGGAAGAATGCCAAAGCGCAGGGAGGCGGCCGGAAGCATGCAGGGAAGCACACCAAAGAGTGCAGAAGCACGATAAAGCGTGCGGAAGCGGGCGAGGGAGCGTGCCGAAGCGCGTGTGGAAGCGTGTGGAAGCGCAAGAGGAAGCGAGCAGAAGCCTGCGAGGAAGCATGTGGGAGCTACCGGGAGACCTAGAGAGAGAGGGTCAGAGTGTGAAAGATACAGAGCAAGAGAGAGAGAGAAAGAAAACTAGCAAGGGAGAACAGGAGAGCATGGGGAAGCGTGTGGAAGCGCATGGAGAAGCATGCCAAAGCAACTGAGGCAGCATGTGGGAGCTTGAAGGAGAGCTAGCGAGAGAGAGACGAGTCAAAGAAAAAGAGCAAGAGAAAGAGCAAAAGAGAGCAAGCTAGGGAGCTCAGGGGAGCATGGGGAAGCGTCCTGAAACCTGTGGGGAAGTGTGCGAATGCAAAGAGGGAAGCGTGCAGATGCCCAGAGGGAAGCGTGCGGATGCCCAGAGCGAAGCATGAGGAAGCGCGCGGGAAAGCTTGCAGAAGCGAGCGGGGAAGAGCGCAGAAGCACATGAGGAAGCATGTGGGAGCTAACAGGAGAACTAGAGAGAGAGGGTCAGAGAGTGAAAGATACAGAGCAAGAGAGAGAGAAAGAAAGAAAGCTAGGGAACACAGGAGAGCATGGGGAAGCGTGTGGAAGCGCAAGGAGAAGCATGCCGAAGCACCCAAGGCAGCATGTAGAAGCTTGCAGTAGAGCTAGAGTGAGGGAGACGAGTCAAAGAGAAAGAGCAAGAGAAAGAGCAAAAGAGAGCAAGCTAGGGAGCTCAGGGAAGTGTAGGGAAGCATGCAGAAGCCCGTGGGGAAGCATGCCAAAGCGCGGGGAGGTGGCCGGAAGCATGCGGGGAAGCGCACCAAAGCGTGCGGAAGCGTGCATGAAAGCGTGCGGAAGCGGGCGAGGAAGCATGCCAAAGCGCGTGTGGAAGCGCGTGTGGAAGCGTTCAGAAGCGCGTGAGGAATCATGAGAGAGCTAGCAGGAGAGCTAGAGAGAGAGGGACAGAGAGTGAAAGATACAGAGCAATAGAGAGAGCGAAACAGAGCAATCTAGGGAGCTCAGGGGAACATGGGGAAGCGTGTGGAAGCGTGCAGGAAAGCGTGTGTTAGCGCTCGGGAAGCGTGCTAAAGTGCATGGGGTAGCGTGAGGAAGCTCACGGGGAAGCGTGCAGAATCGCTCAATGCAGCATGTGGGAGCTAGCAGGAGAGCTAGAGTGAGAGGGACAGAGAGTGAAAGATACAGAACAAGAGAGAGAGTGAAACAAAGTAAGCTACGGAGCTCAGCAGAGCGTCAGAAAGCGTGCAGGAAAGCATGTGGAAGTTCGCGGGGAAGTGTGCAGAAGCACGCGATGCAGCATGTCAGAGCTAGCAGGAGAGCTAGAGAGAGCAAAAAAGCAAGAAAAAGAAGATCAGACAGAGCAAGCAGACAGGGAGAGACAAAGAGCAAGAGTGAGTGACAGAGCAAGAAAGTGTGAGAGTGAGAGTGAGAGCTAGAGAGAGAGATAAAAAGAGTGAAACATTCAGAGCAAGAGAGAGAGGGAAAGAGAGCTAACTAGGGAGCTCAGAGGAGCATGGGGATGCATGCGGAAGCGTGCATGAAAGGGTGCAAAAGAGAGCGAGGAAGCGTGCGTAAGCACGTGAGGAAGAGTGTGGGAGCTAGTAGGAGACCTAGAGAGAGAGGGTCAGAGAGTGAAAGATACAGACCAAGAGAGAGAGAGAGAAAGCAAGCTAGGGAACACAGGAGAGCATGGGGAAGCATGTGGAATCGCAAGGAGAAGCATGCCGAAGCATCCAAGGCAGCATGTAGAAGCTTGCAGTAGAGCTAGAGTGAGAGAGACGAGTCAAAGATAAAGAGCAAGAGAAAGAGCAAAAGAGAGCAAGCTAGGGAGCTCAGGGGAGTGTGGGGAAGCGAGCAGAAGCCCGCGGGGAAGCATGCCAAAGCACAGGGAGGCGGCCGGAAGAATGCGGGGAAGCGCGCCAAAGCGTGCAGAAGCACGATAAAGCGTGCAGAAGCTGGCGAGGGAGCATGCCAAAGTGAGTGTGGAAGCGCGTGCGGAAGCGTGCAGAAGTGTGTGAGGAAGCATGTGGAAGCACGAGAGGAAGCATGCAGAAGCGTGCGAGGAAGCATGTGGGAGCTAACGGGAGACCTAGCGAGAGAGGGTCAGAGAGTGAAAGATACAGAGCAAGAGAGAGAGAGAAAGAAAGCAAGCTAGGGAGAACAGGAGAGCATGGGGAAGTGTGTGGAAGAGCACGGAGAAGCATGCCGAAGCAACCGAGGCAGCATGTGGGAGCTTGCAGGAGAGCTAGCGTGAGAGAGACGAGTCAAAGAAAAAGAGCAAGAGAAAGAGCAAAAGAGAGCAAGCTAGGGAGCTCAGGGGAGCGTGGGGAAGCGTCCTGAAGCCTGCGGGGAAGTGTACGAATGCATAGAGGGAAGCGTGCGGATGCCCAGAGGGAAGCATGAGGAAGTGCGCGGGAAAGCTTGCAGAAGCGAGCGGGGAAGAGCGCAGAAGCACATGAGGAAGCAGGTGGGAGCTAGCAGGAGACCTAGAGAGAGAAGATCAGAGAGTGAAAGATACAGAGCAAGAGAGAGAGAGAGAGAGAAAGCAAGCTAGGGAACACAGGAGAGCATGGGGAAGCATGTGGAAGCGCAAGGAGAAGCATGCCGAAGCACCCAAGGCAGCATGTAGAAGCTTGCAGTAGAGCTAGAGTGAGAGAGACGAGTCAAAGAGAAAGAGCAAGAGAAAGAGCAAAAGAGAGCAAGCTAGGGAGCTCAGGGGAGTGTGGGGAAGCATGCAGAAGCCCGTGGGGAAGCATGCCAAAGCGCGGGGAGGCAGCCGGAAGCATGCGTGGAAGCGCGCCAAAGCGTGCAGAAGCACGATAAAGCGTGCGGAAGCGGGCGAGGGAGCATGCCAAAGCGCGTGTGGAAGCGCATGCAGAAGCTTGCAGAAGCGTGTGAGGAAGCATGTGGAAGCGCGAGAGGAAGCGTGCAGAAGCGTGCAAGGAAGCATGTGGGAGCTAGTGGGACAGCTAGATAGAGAGGGTCAGAGAGTGAAAGATACAGAGCAAGAGAGAGAGAGAAAGAAAGCAAGCTGGGGAGAACAGGAGAGCATGGGGAAGCGTGTGGAAGCGCACGGAGAAGCATGCTGAAGCAACCGAGGCAGCATGTGGGAGCTTGCAGGAGAGCTAGCGCGAAAGAGATGAGTCAAAGAAAAAGAGCAAGAGAAAGAGCAAAAGAGAGCAAGCTAGGGAGCTCAGGGGAGTGTGGGGAAGCGTCCTGAAGCTTGCAGGGAAGTGTGCAAATGCATAGAGGGAAGTGTGCGGATGCCCAGAGGGAAGGGTGCGGATGCCCAGAGGGAAGCATGAGGAAGCGCCCGGGAAAGCTTGTGGAACCGATCGGGGAAGAGCGCAGAAGCGCATGAGGAAGCATGTGGGAGCTAGCAGGAGACCTAGAGAGAGAGGGTCAGAGAGTGAAAGATACAGACCAAGAGAGAGAGAGAGAAAGCAAGCTAGGGAACACAGGAGAGCATGGGGAAGCGTGTGGAATCGCAAGGAGAAGCATGCCGAAGCATCCAAGGCAGCATGTAGAAGCTTGCAGTAGAGCTAGAGTGAGAGAGACGAGTCAAAGATAAAGAGCAAGAGAAAGAGCAAAAGAGAGCAAGCTAGGGAGCTCAGGGGAGTGTGGGGAAGTGAGCAGAAGCCCGCGGGGAAGCATGCCAAAGCACAGGGAGGCGGCCGGAAGCATGCGGGGAAGCGCGCCAAAGCGAGCGGAAGCACGATAAAGCGTGCAGAAGCGGGCGAGGGAGCATGCCAAAGTGCGTGTGGAAGCGCGTGCGGAAGCGTGCAGAAGTGTGTGAGGAAGCATGTGGAAGCGCGAGAGGAAGCGTGCAGAAGCGTGCGAGGAAGCATGTGGGAGCTAGCGGGACAGCTAGATAGAGAGGATCAGAGAGTGAAAGATACAGAGCAAGAGAGAAAGAGAAAGAAAGCAAGCTGGGGAGAACAGGAGAGCATGGGGAAGCGTGTGCAAGCGCATGGAGAAGCATGCTGAAGCAACCGAGGCAGCATGTGGGAGCTTGCAGGAGAGCTAGCGCGAGAGAGACGAGTCAAAGAAAAAGAACAAGAGAAAGAGCAAAAGAGAGCAAGCTAGGGAGCTCAGGGGAGCGTGGGGAAGCGTCCGGAAGCCCGCAGGGATGTGTGACGAAGTCCACGGGGAAGCGTGCCTAAGCGGGTGGGGAAAAGTGCGGGAGTGCTGGAGAAAGTATGCTGAAGCACAAGGATTAGTGTGTGAATGCATGCAAGGAAGCGTGCGGGAAAGCTTGTGGAAGCAAGTGGGGAAGAGCGCAGAAGCACGCGATGCAGCATGTTGGAGCTAGCAAGAGAGCTAGAAAGAACAAAAAAGCAAGAAAAAGAAGATGAGACAGAGCAAGCAGACAGGGAGAGACAAAGAGCAAGAGTGAGCGAGAGAGCAAGAAAGTGTGAGAGTGAGAGTGAGAGTGAGAGCTAGAGAGAGAGGTAAAAAGAGTGAAACATTCAGAGCAAGAGAGAGAGGGAAACAGAGCAATCTAGGGTGCTCAGGGGATCATGGGTTAGCGTGTGGAAGCGTGCAGGAAAGCGTGTGTTAGCGCTCGGGAAGCGTGCTAAAGTGCATGGGGTAGCGTGAGGAAGCTCACAGGGAAGCGTGCAGAAGCGCTCAATGCAGCATGTGGGAGCTAGCAGGAGAGCTAGACTGAGAGGGACGAGTCAAAGAAAAAGAGCAAGAGAAAGAGCAAAAGAGAGCAAGCTAGGGAGCTCAGGGGAGCAATGGGAAGCGTTTGGAAGCCTGCGGGGAAGTGTGCTGAAGCCCACAGGGAGGCATGTCTAAGCGGGTGGGGAAAAGTACAGGAGTACGCGAGAAAGTATGCTGAAGAACAAGGATTATTGTGCGAATGCATGCAAGGAAGCGTGCGGGAAAGCTTGTGGAAGCGAGCGGGGAAGAGCGCAGAAGCACGGGATGCAGCATGTCGGAGCTAGCAGGAGAGCTAGAGAGAGCAAAAAAGCAAGAAAAAGAAGATGAGACAGAGCAAGCAGACAGGGAGAGACAAAGAGCAAGAGTGAGCGAGAGAGCAAGAAAGTGTGAGAGTGAGAGCTATAGAGAGAGGTAAAAAGAGTGAAACATTCAGAGCAAGAGAGAGAGGGAAACAGAGCAATCTAGGGAGCTCAGGGGAGCATGGGGAAGCGTGTGGAAGCGTGCAGGAAAGCGTGTGTTATCACTCGGGAAGCGTGCTAAAGTTCATGGGGTAGCGTGAGGAAGCTCACAGGGAAGCGTGCAGAAGCGCTCAATGCAGCATGTGGGAGCTAGCAGGAGAGCTAGAATGAGAGGGACAGAGTGAAAGATAGAGCAAGAGAGAGAGTGAAACAAAGTAAGCTACGGAGCTCAGGGGAGCATCAGAAAGCGTGCAGAAAAGCGTGAGGAAGTTTGCGGAGAAGCGTGCAGAAGCGCGTGATGCAGCATGTCGGAGCTAGCAGGAGAGCTAGAGAGAGCAAAAAAGCAAGAAAAAGAAGATGAGACAGAGCAAGCAGACAGGGAGAGACAAAGAGCAAGAGTGAGCGAGAGAGCAAGAAAGTGTGAGAGTGAGAGCTATAGAGAGAGGTAAAAAGAGTGAAACATTCAGAGCAAGAGAGAGAGGGAAAGAGAGCAAACTAAGGAGCTCAGGGGAGCATGGGGAAGCGTGCAGAAGCGTGCATGAAAGGGTGCAGAAGAGAACGAGGAAGCGTGTGGGAGCTAGCAGGAGAGCTAGAGAGAGAGGGTCAGATCATCAAAGATACGGAGCAAGAGAGAGAGAGAGAAAGAAAGAAAGGTAGGGAGCTCAGGGGAGTGTGGGGAAGCGTGCACAAGCCCACAGGGAAGCATGCCAAAGCACGGGGAGGCGGCCGGAAGCATGCAGGGAAGCGCGCCAAAGCGTGCAGAAGCACAATAAAGCGTGCAGAAGCGGGCAAGGGAGAGTGCCGAAGCACGTGTGGAAGCGTGTGGAAGCACGAGAAGAAGCGTTCGAAAGCGCGTGAGGAAGCATATGGAAGCGCGAGAGGAAGCGTGCGAGGAAGCATGTGGGAGCTAGCGGGACAGCTAGAGAGAGAGGGTCAGAGAGTGAAAGATACAGAGCAAGAGAGAGAGAAAAAGAAAGCAAGCTGGGGAGAACAGGAGAGCATGGGGAAACGTGTGGAAGCACGTGGAGAAGCATGCCAAAGCAACCGAGGCAGCATGTAGGAGCTTGCAGGAGAGCTAGCGCGAGAGAGACAAGTCAAAAAAAAAGAGCAAGAGAAAGAGCAAAAGAGAGCAAGCTAGGGAGCTCAGGGAAGCATGGGGAAGCATTTGGAAGCCCGCAGGGAAGTGTGCTGAAGCCCACAGGGAAGCATGTCTAAGTGGGTGGGGAAAAGTGCGGGAGTGTGCGAGAAAGTATGCTGAAGCACAAGGATTAGTGTGCAAGGAAGCATGCGGGAAAGCTTGTGGAAGCGAGCGGGGAAGAGCGCAGAAGCGCGTGATGCAGCATGTTGGAGCTAGCAAGAGAGCTAGAGAGAACAAAAAAGCAAGAAAAAGAAGATGAGACAGAGCAAGCAGACAGGGAGAGACAAAGAGCAAGAGTGAGCGAGAGAGCAAGAAAGAGTGAGAGTGAGAGTGAGAGCTAGAGAGAGAGGTAAAAAGAGTGAAACATTCAGAGCAAGAGAGAGAGGGAAACAGAGCAATCTAGGGAGCTCAGGGGAGCATGGGGAAGAGTGTGGAAGCGTGCAGGAAAGCGTGTGTTAGCGCTCGGGAAGCGTGCTAAAGTGCATGGGGTAGCGTGAGGAAGCTCACGGGGAAGTGTGCAGAAGCGCTCAATGCAGCATGTGGGAGCTAGCAGGAGAGCTAGAGTGAGAGGGACAGAGAGTGAAAGATACAGAACAAGAGAGAGAGTGAAACAAAGTAAACTACGGAGCTCAGGAGAGCGTCAGAAAGCATGCAGGAAAGCATGTGGAAGTTCGCGGGGAAGTGTGCAGAAGCGCGCGATGCAGCATGTCGGAGCTAGCAGGAGAGCTAGAGAGAGCAAAAAAGCAAGAAAAAGAAGATGAGACAGAGCAAGCAGACAGGGAGAGACAAAGAGCAAGAGTGAGCGAGAGAGCAAGAAAGTGTCAGAGTGAGAGCTAGAGAGAGAGGTAAAAAGAGTGAAACATTCAGAGCAAGAGAGAGAGGGAAAGAGAGCAAACTAGGGAGCTCAGGGGAGCATGGGGAAGCATGCGGAAGTGTGCATGAAAGCGTGTGAAAACGCAGAAGATGCGGGCCGAAGCTTGCGGGGTAGCATGTAGAAGCTCATGGGGAAGCGTGCAGAAGCAAATGATGCAGCATGAGAGAGCTAGCAGGAGAGCTAGAGAGAGAGGGACAGAGAGTGAAAGATACAGAGCAAGAGAGAGAGGGAAACAGAGCAATCTAGGGAGCTCAGGGGAGCATGGGGAAGCATGTGGAAGCGTGCAGGAAAGCGTGTGTTAGCGCTCGGGAAGCATGCTAAAGTGCATGGGGTAGCGTGAGGAAGCTCACGGGGAAGCGTGCAGAAGCGCTCAATGCAGCATGTGGGAGCTAGCAGGAGAGCTAGAGTGAGAAGGAGAGAGAGTGAAAGATACAGAGCAAGAGAGAGAGTGAAACAAAGTAAGCTACGGAGCTCAGGGGAGCGTCAGAAAGCGTGCAGGAAAGCGTAAGGAAGTTCGTGGGGAAGCGTGCAGAAGCGCGCGATGCAGCGTGTCGGAGCTAGCAGGAGAGCTAGAGAGAGCAAAAAAGCAAGAAAAAGAAGATGAGACAGAGCAAGCAGACAGGGAGAGACAAAGAGCAAGAGTGAGTGACAGAGCAAGAAAGTGTGAGAGTGAGAGTGAGAGCTAGAGAGAGAGGTAAAAAGAGTGAAACATTCAGAGCAAGAGAGAGAGGGAAAGAGAGCAAACTAGGGAGCTCAGGGGAGCATGGGGAAGCGTGCGGAAGCGTGCATGAAAGGGTGCAGTAGAGAGAGAGGAAGCGTGCGGAAGCGCGCAAGGAAGCGTGTGGGAGCTAGCAGGAGAGCTAGAGAGAGATGGTCAGAGAGTGAAAGATACGGAGCAAGAGAGAGAGAGAGGAAGAAAGCAAGCTAGGGAGCTCAGGGGAATGTGGGGAAGCATGCGCAAGTCCGTGGGGAAGCATGCCAAAGCGCGGGGAGGTGGCCGGAAGCATGCAGGGAAGTGCGCCAAAGCATGCAGAAGCACGATAAAGCATGCAGAAGCGAGCGAGGGAGCATGTGGGAGCTAGCGGGACAGCTAGAGAGAGAGGGTCAGAGAGTGAAAGATACAGAGCAAGAGAGAGAGAGAGAAAGCAAGCTAGGGAGAACAGGAGAGCATGGGGAAGCGTGTGGAAGCGCACGGAGAAGCATGCTGAAGCACCCAAGGCAGCATGTGGGAGCTTGCAGGAGAGCTAGTGCGAGAGAGACAAGTCAAAGAAAAAGTGCAAGAGAAAGAGCAAAAGAGAACAAGCTAGGGAACTCAGGGGAGTGTGGGGAAGCGTCCTGAAGCCCGCGGGGAAGTGTGCGAATGCATAGAGGGAAGCGTGCGGATTCCCAGAGGGAAGCGTGTGGATGCCCAGAGGGAAGCATGAGGAAACGCGCGGGAAAGCTTGCAGAAGCGAGTGGGGAAGAGCGCAGAAGTGCATGAGGAAGCATGTGGGAGCTAGCAGGAGATCTAGAGAGAGAGGGTCAGAGAGTGAAAGATACAGAGCAAGAGAGAGAGAGAGAGAAAGCAAGCTAGGGAACACAGGAGAGCATGGGGAAGTGTGTGGAAGTGCAAGGAGAAGCATGCCGAAGCACCCAAGGTAGCATGTAGAAGCTTGCAGTAGAGCTAGAGTGAGAGAGACGAGTCAAAGATAAAGAGCAAGAGAAAGAGCAAAAGAGAGCAAGCTAGGGAGCTCAGGGGAGTGTGGGGAAGCATGCAGAAGCCCGCGGGGAAGCATGCAGAAGCCCGCGGGGAAGCATGCCAAAGTGGGGGGAGGCAGCCGGAAGCATGCGGGGAAGCACGCCAAAGCGTGCAGAAGCATGGTAAAGCGTGCGGAAGCGGGCGAGGGAGCATGCCAAAGCGCGTGTGGAAGCGCGTGCAGAAGCATGCAGAAGCGCGTGAGGAAGCATGTGGAAGCGCGAGAGGAACCGTGCAGAAGCGCATGGGGAAGCATGTGGGAGCTAGCGGGACAGCTAGATAGAGAGGGTCAGAGAGTGAAAGATACAGAGCAAGAGAGAGAGAGAAAGAAAGCAAGCTGGGGAGAACAGGAGAGCATGGGGAAGCGTGAGGAAGCTCACGGGAAGCATGAGGAAGCTCACGGGGAAGCGTGCAGAAGCGCTTTGGCAGCATGTGGGAGCTAGCAGGAGAGCTAGAGAGAGCAAAAAAGCAAGCAAAAGAAGATGAGAAAGAGCAAGCAGACAGGGAGAGACACAGAGCAAGAGTGAGTGAGAGAGCAAGAAAGTGTGAGAGAGAGAGGGAGAGCTAGAGACAGAGGGAAAAAGAGTGAAACATACAGAGCAAGAGTCTCTCGGAGCTCAAGAAAGTGTGGGGAAGAGTCTGGAATCACATGGGAAATCGTGCCGAAGCGTGTGGGGAAGCATGCCGAAGCGCTCAGAGAAGCATGTAGAAGCATGAGAAGCAGCATGTGTGAGCAGCAAGAGTGAGCGAGAGAGCAAGAAAATGTGAGACCAAGAGTGAGAGCTAGAGAGAGAGGGACAGAGAGTGAAACATACAGAGCAAGAGAGAGAGAGCAAAAGAGAGCAAACTAGGGTGGTCAGGGGAGCATGGGGAAGCATGCAGAATGGTGCAGGGAAGCATGCAGAAGCGCACAGGGAAGTGTGTGGAGGTGCATGAGGCAGCATGTGAGAGCTAGCAGGAGTGCGAGAGAGAGTGAAAAAGCAAGAAGAAGAAGACGAGACAGAGCAAGCAAAGAGAGACACAGAGCAAGAGTGAGTGAGACAGCAAGAAAGTGTGAGAGCGAGAGTGAGAGAGCAAGAGCGAGAACTAGAGGAGAGAGGGACAGCAAGTGAAAGTTACAGAGCAAGAGAGAGAGCAAAAACAGAGCAAGCTAGGGAACTCAGGGGAGCATGGGGAAACATGGGGAAGCATGTGGGCAAGCGTGTGGAAGTGCACAGGGAAGCGTGCGGAAGCTTGCGGGAAACGTGCGGAAGCACACAAGGTAGCATGTGGGAGCTAGCAGGAGAGCTAGAGAGAGTGAAAAAGCAAGAAAAAGAAGACGAGACAGAGCAAACAGACAATGGGAGACAGAGCAAGAGTGAGTGAGAGATCAAGAAAGTGTGAGAGCGAGAGTGAGAAAGTGAAAGCGAGAGCTAGAGAGAGAGGAACAGCGAGTGAAAGTTACAGAGCAAGAGACAGAGCAAAAGAGAGCCATCTAGGGAGCTCAGGGGAGTGTGGGAAAGCATTCAGAAGCTCACAGGGAAGCTTGCGGAAGCGTGTGAGCAAGTGTGCCGAAGCGCACAAGGCAGCATGTGGGAGCTAGCAGGAGAGCTAGAGAGAGCGAAAAAGCAAGAAAAAGAAGACGAGACAGAGCAAACAGACAATGGGAGACACAGAGCAAGAGTGAGTGAGAGAGCAAGAAAGTGTGAGAGCGAGAGTGAGAAAGCAAGAGCGAGAGTTAGAGAGAGAGGGACAGCGAGTGAAAGTTACAGAGCAAGAGAAAGAGAGAAAGCTAGGGTACTCAGGGGAGCGTGGGGAAGCGTGGGGAAGCGTGGGGAACGTGCGGGGAAGCGTGTGGAAGTGCACAAGGCAGCATGTGGGAGCTAGCAGGAGAGCTAGAGAGAGCAAAAAAGCAAGAAAAAGAAGACGAGACAGAGCAAGCAGACAGGGAGAGACAGAGAGCAAGAGTGAGCGAGGGAGCAAGAAAATGTGAGAGCGAGAGTGAGAGCTAGAGGGACAGAGAGTGAAACAGAGCAAGAGAGAGAGCAAAAGAGAGCCATCTAGGGAGCTCAGGGGAGTGTGGGAAAGCATTCAGAAGCTCACAGGGAAGCTTGCGGAAGCGTGTGAGCAAGTGTGCCGAAGCGCACAAGGCAGCATGTGGGAGCTAGCAGGAGAGCTAGAGAGAGCGAAAAAGCAAGAAAAAGAAGACGAGACAGACCAAGCGAACATTGAGAAACACAGAGCAAGAGTGAGCCAGAGAGCAAGAGTGAGAGCTAGAGAGAGAAAGGGACAGAAAGCGAAACATACAGAGCAAGAGAGAGAGCAAAAGAGAACAAACTAGGGAGTTCAGGGGAGCATAGGGAAGCGTGCAAAAGTGCATGGGGTAGCGTGCGGAAGCACACGGAGAAGCATGCGGAAGCACGTGAGGCAGCATGTGGGAGCTAGCAGGAGAGCGAGAGAGAGCGAAAAAGCAAGAAGAAAAAGAGGGGACAGAGCAAGCAAACAATGAGAGACACAGAGCAAGAGTGAGTGAGACAGCAAGAAAGTGTGAGATTGAGAGTGTGAGAGTGAGAGCAAGAGCTAGGGAGATAGGGTCAGTGAAGTAAAAGTTACAGAGCAAGAGAGAGAGCAAAAACAGAGCAAGCTAGGGAGCTCAGGGGAGCATGGGGAAGCATGAGGAAGCACGTGGGCAAGTGTGCAGAAGTGTGCGGGAAAGCGTGCCAAAGCACGCAGGAAAGCATGTGGAAGCACACAGAGAAGCATGCAGAAGCGTGCAAAGAAGCGTGCAGAAGCGTGAGAGGCAGCATTGGGAGGTAGCAGGAGAGCTAGAGAGAGCAAAAAAACAAGAAAAAGAAGACAAGACAGAGCAAGCAGACAGTGAGAGACACAGAGCAAGAGTGAGAGAGCAAGAAAATGTGAGAGTGAGAGTGAGAGCTAGAGAGGGAGAGGGACAGCGAGTGAAAGTTACAGAGTCAAGAGACAGAGCAAAAGAGAGAAAGCTAGGGAGCTAAGGGGAGCGTGGGGAAACATAAGGAAGCACACGGGGAAGATTGCAGAAGCACACAGTGAAGATTGCAGAAGCGCGCGGGGAAGCGTGCGGAAGCGCGCGGGGAAGCGTGCGGAAGCACGCGGGGAAGCGTGCGGAAGCGCGCGGGGAAGCGTGCGGAAGCGCGCGGGGAAGATCGCGGAAGCGCGCGGGGAAGATCGCGGAAGCGCGCGGGGAAGCGTGCCGAAGCGCGCGGGGAAGCGTGCCGAAGCGCGCGGGGAAGCGTGCCGAAGCGCGCGGGGAAGATTGCAGAAGCGCGCGGGGAAGCGTGCCGAAGCGCGCGGGGAAGCGTGCTGAAGCGTGCGGGGAAGATTGCAGAAGCGCGCGGGGAAGATTGCAGAAGCGCGCGGGGAAGCGTGCCGAAGCGCGCGGGGAAGCGTGCCGAAGCGCGCGGGGAAGATCGCGGAAGCGCGCGGGGAAGCGTGCCGAAGCGCGCGGGGAAGCGTGCTGAAGCGTGCGGGGAAGATTGCAGAAGCGCGCGGGGAAGCGTGCCGAGGCAGGCAAGGCAGCATGTAGGAGCTAGCAGGCAAGCTAGAGAGCGAAAAAGCAAGAAAAAGAAGACGAGACAGAGCAAGCAGACAGTGAGAGACACAGAGCAAGAGTGAGTGAGAGAGCAAGAAAGTGTGAGAGCGAGAGTGAGACAGCGAGAGCTAGAGAGAGAAGTACAGCAAGTGAAAGTTACAGAGTAAGAGAGAGCAAAAACAGAGCAAGCTAGGGAGCTCAGGGGAGCATGGGGAAGAATATGGAAGCACGTGGGCAAGCATGTGGAAGCATGCAGAAGTGCGCAGAGAAGCGTGCAGAAGCGCACGAGGCAGCATGTGGGCTCTAGCAGGAGAACTAGAGAGCGAAAAAGCAAGAAAAAGAAGATGAGACAGAGCAAGCAGACAGTGAGAGACACAGAGCAAGAGTGAGAGAGAGAGAGCAAGAAAGTATGAAAGCAAGAGTGAGAGAGAGCAAGAGCTAAAGAGAGAGGGACAGAGAAAGAAAAATACAGAGCAAGAAAGAGAGCGAAAGATAGCAAGCTAGGGAGCTCAGAGGAGCGCGGGGAAGTGTGCAGAAGCACGTAAGGAAGTGGGTCGAAGCACGGGCAAGCGTGTCGAAGCGCACAGGGAAGCGTGCTGAAGTGCACGAGGCAGCATGTGGGAGCTAGCAGGAAAACTAGAAAGAGTGAAAAACAAGAAAAAGAAGACGAGATAGAGTGAGCCAGACAGTGAGAAACAGAGCAAGAGAGACCAATAGAGTGCGAGAGAGAGAGCAAGAATGAGAGAGAGAGAGAGAGAGAGAGAGAGAGAGAGAGAGAGAGCAAGAATAAGAGAGAGAGCGAGAGAGCGAGAGCGAGAGAGAGAGAGAGAGAGAGAGAGAGAGAGAGAGAGAGAGAGAGAGAGAGAGAGAGAGAGAGAATGAAAGGGACAGAGCAAGAGAGCGAGTGAGAGAGAGAACAAGCTGAGGAAGTCAGTGGAGCGCGGTGTAGCATGAGGGAGCCCTCAGAGTAGGGTGTGGAAATGCGGGAAAGCATGCGGAAGCATGCAGGGAAGTGTGAGTAAGTGTGCTGGGAAGCATGTGGAAGCGCACAAGGAAGCATGTCGGAGTTAGCAAAGTAGCACACGGATGCTAGCAGGACAGCTAGAGAGAGGGAAAAAGCAAGAAAGAGAATACGAGAGAGCGAGAGAGAGAGCAAGAGTGAACATGAAAAAGAGTAAGAGAGAGAGAGAACAAGAGACTGAGTGCGAGAGAGTGAAAGGACTAGAGTGCGAGCAAGAATGAGAGCAAGAGAGAGCAAGGGAGAGTGATACAGAGCAAGAGTGACAGTGAGAGTGAGAGCAAGAGTAAGAGGGATAGCTAGAGCAAGAGGGAGAGAGAGATAGTGAAAGGGAAAGAGTAGAGAGCAATCTAGAGAGCTCACAGGAGCAAGTGGGGAAGTGTGTGGGAATGAGCTAAGTAGCATGTGGAAGCTAACAAGAGAGCTAGAGAGAGAGAGAGAGAGAGAGTGAAAGAGTGAGAGAACTAAAGAGAGAGTGAGAAAGGGAGAGAGCTAGAGAGAAAGTAAGAGAGAGTGAGAGTGAGCAAGAGAGCGTGCAGGAGCGCACGAGGGAGCACAAGAACTAGCAAGAGAGCACAAGAGCATGCGAGAGAAAGCGAGCTAGAGAGTGAGAGAGAGCAAGAGCAAGCAAGCGACAGAGAGAGAGATAGAGTGAGAAAGAGCAAGAGAGTGAGAGAGAGTGCTATAGTGAGAGCAAGAGCGATTGAGAGAGCAAGAGAGGGCGAGAAAGAGCAAGCAAGAGAAAGAGTGGAGGAAAAGAGAAACAGGGAGGAAGAGAGAAAATGGAAAGGAGAAGGAGATTGGGAGGAAGAAGAAAGGGAGAGGAAAGGAGAAAGAAGGAGAGAGAGACAGAGAGAACACACACATACACACACAAAAGAAACAGGAAATAAATACTATTATTTTTCAATTCAAAAAATTTAGACAAAGGTTAAATGACTGCTCAGGATCATACAGCTAGAACATAGAGGTAGGATTGTTTTGTTTTTTTAATACTGAAAGCCTTTCATGACCTGATCTCTTCCTAAGCTACACTGATCTTGCATTTTACTCCCCTCCATGAATTCTATGATTAGGCAACAGTGGCCTATTTGCTATTTCTTCCAGGAAACACTCCATTTCCCTGCTCCAGTCTTTGCACTAATTGTGCCCTGGGTCTGGCAATTTCCAAAAAGAAATTCAAGCAATCAGTAGTCATATTTTAAAGTGCCAGACCACTAATAATTAAAGAAATGAAAATTAAAGTAAGTTTGAAATTCTACCTGACACTCCTCAGAATAGCAAAGTTGATCAAAAATGGAAAATGTTGGATATGTTACAGAAAAAATAGTCCCATTAATGCCCTGTTGGGGAAGCTGTGAATCAGACCAACCATTCTGGAAAGCAATTTAGAACTATACCTCCAAAAATTACTAAAATACAGAAGTCTGTTCACACAGAAATATTATCCAAAGAAATAAAAGAAAACAGGAAAGGACCCAGATGCACAAATATATTTGTAGCAGCTCTTTTCCCTTCCCCCTTGAGGAGTCTCAACAGAAAGATCATGATCCTTCTTCAGGTCTGTGACAGTGGACAACTTTTTCCACATGTATCTTAGAAGGGCATTAAAATCCCTATCCAGTTTTCAGAAGGGTAGTATTTTCTACAGAGATTAGTTAGATTCCCCCCAGAAAATCAGAAAACTAAAGAAAAAAGTATTTGTTCTATCATCATTGATAAAGGGAAATTCTAATGAGGAAACCAAAGAGAAATCCTTGAGTCATTGAAAGCAAGTTTAAATTCTCTGCCATTTTACTTTATCTTGGGACCTGTTTTCTCATATATAAAATGAGAAGGTTGGATTGGAAAGCTTCTAAGGTGCTTTCTAGTTCTAAACCTGTGATCTTAGAACTCTTTTCTGCCAACACAAATAATTAATTGTTTTGAAATTTATAACCTTATAGAAGTACCTGAGTACTAACAAGTCAAATGATATCACCAGTGTGATTCTGAAGTAAAATTCAAATCCAGTATAACCTGACTACCAGACTAGTTTACTATACATTCCTTTCGATAAAACTTTCCTAGTTTATAGACAAGAAAAAAAAAAGCCAAAAAGAAAAACATTTAAAAAGAAAAAAATGTAAAGCCACACTGTAACTCCCCACCTAAATTATTTGTTGGACTAAGTGTAGGGGTGTATTTTGGGCAAAAGTTTGGAAGTGGCTGTTTTATTTTCAGCTAAATGATCACAGCAGGCAAGAGGAGGTCTCAGAGCAAAGGCATATCATTCCTTTTTTGTTTTCTCCACTTACACTAGAACAACCTTTAAAAAAAATCAGCACAAAGTTGTCTGTAAATATTGCTTTCTTTAGAAAGCCAGAGATTCTCTGAGCTTGGCATTTCCTTGTGAACTTACTTCTTCCAAGTGGGATACAAGGATCAGAGAAGAAATCTGCCCAAGGTAGATTTTTCACTCCTTGTCTCTTATTTTATTACCACAAAAAACCATTTATATGCAAATGACAGAAAATGAAAAGCTTTTCAAGTCTGACAGAAGGCTAAAGATTGGTACTTCCTAACTAACCTCTGGAACTTTTAAACGTTTGTGAAGGCCTACAATTAAGAACACAGTGATTAGAATGGCAGTCAGTGACTAACCCAGAAATATTGATTTTCACTAAGTATGCAGCAAATTGTGTTTTCCTGAATTGAGTGGGGATAAGGGTTTTCTTAGAAAAGGCCCAATCAATGTCTGGTGAGTCCCACCATGCTGGAATAAATAAGCAAAAGTAAACCAAGGAACACCCAGATTGTTTCCAACTAATCAACATTTACACATCAACCTCCCAGCTCTACTTGGAGAAAATCCAAAATAATTTTCCTCCATTTGCAAATCTCTCTCCCTTTCTTATTTCCTTAAGATTATTGTATCACAAAGAAAGAGAATTTTTCCAATGGAATATTTCATTTCCTTAGGGGACAGACAACACAAAGCCAAAGTCCATAAACTATGGATCTGTTTATGAATTTTCCTTTTCGATTCATTTTCTATTAACTCCAGTCAAGAATGGCAAGAATTTGTCAGATTTATTAAACCAGGAATAGATGGTCAGCTCCTGGGGAGAAGCTAATCAACCTCAGATTGAGTCGATAGCCTGGGAAGAGGTCTGTCCTGGAGTGAGCCAAATGAATTGCAAAGCAGCTATGATGAAAACTGAATTCACATCACACAATTGCTGCTTATAAATGGTTGTTCTAGAAGTTTGGGTTTCAACTGTGGCAAGGGATGGAACTCTTCATCAACATTCAGAAAGCTCTTCTCTATGAGTCTTTCTATGCAAGGTTCTCTCTCTAATAGACTAAAAATGTCAAATGCAAATCACAGTAAGGAGAATTGGCTAATTGTAGCTGCAATCAAGCACTAGTGCATTTAGTACTAACAGCAGTAGCTGATTGGAGGGGAGCAAAGTTTCCCAGTCTCAAAAAAAGCTGTCATGTTTCTTCCTTTGCATTGCAGTATTCCACTGGGACCATTCAGCAGTGACTGTTTTAACCTCTCCTACAAATATAGCTTCACTCATTTGGAAGAAGCCTTACTTCATATCATATTTAATAAGGTCTTAAAATTCCAATTTTGTAAACTAGTTCATATAAAACAAGAAATAAGACCATGATGGTGGTGGGTGATGATGATGATGATGATGATGATGATGATGATGATGATGAAGAGGAAAAACAATAACAAGAAGATGAAGATAGTTGGGGTACTCTAATCTCTAGATTCATTCAAGATCATGGACACATTTCTCACATTGTCATAATTTCCCCATCTAAAACCAACAAAAATAATGCCTGTTAAGTACATTGTGTCATCAATGAGAATTTAATATTGATTTGTAAGTAAGTCTAGGACTATTGGTCCTGATGCCTTTCTCTTTGAGTGATCCTCTACTTTTATAACAAACACTCACTGAGAAAGCAATAAATATCAGTTTATTTTTATCAGGAGACAAAACTCATTATAAAAGTTCAGAGAGAAAAATTTTAAAGAAAGTCGGAAATTCCTAGTGGTAAGCAATGCCAGTTTATCAGCAATAAGAAAGAAAGGGAAGTAGAGAGTGATTCACCAGATTTGATCATTATATTTTATACTAATCAGCCCATGGAGCAAATGACTTATTTCATGCACAAGAATATGAAATGCATCAGTAAGGAAGAGGCAGCATGATGTGGTCAATAAACCATGGGACTTGGAATCAGCCCATTTAACCTTTTTGTGCCTCAGATTCTCCAGCAAAATGAGGGGGTTGGATTCAGTGAGTTCTGACATCTCTTTTAGCTCCAAATCTATGATCCTAGGACCATGACAGAGACCAATTCTGTCTTCAGAGTCTTTATTGCTGATGGTGTCATGATGGCCATGGACTGGATCCAAATCAACTCCAATTCCTCAGTGCTGCCTGAATACTTCATTGCTCTGAGATTTGGCTCAATCTCATTAGTCAGCAATTTTTTATAAACTGATTACAACAATCCATAGGTGAAAAATCCAGCAATGAACACTAAGTGAAATTCACACCTGATTTCTCCATAATGATGATCAAAATCACCATTTCAAACCCCTCCCCGACATTTCGTTTCTAACATCCCCTCCAAAGGCATTCTGGTGATATCCTACAGTAGAGAAAAATGGCTCTAGTGACGTCAGGAAACAAATGATATCCTCATTGTCAAACTCCAGAAATTGTATGAGCTGAGATTATAAGACATTGTCCTTCAAATAGACTTACCATGCTGAAGTCTTCTTTGAATTTGCTTCTGTGGTTCCTTCTCTCTCTAATGCCCTGACCCTATGTGATACAGAGAAAAATGAAAGAATCCATGTTTTCAAGGTGCTTATAATATAACCATGAAAGACAATCAGCAATTAATAGGTATGCCCAAAACAAATATAAAGACAAACAATATACTGGGGGTGGAGTAGAGATGGTTTCTGATTCAGTTGTAAATGAAAACCAAAGGCAGCTGAACTTAATAGAAATGACCAATTTTTGTATCAGGGAAGAGATGATGAAATACATTTTATCCCTGAAAAGGTAAAGAACCATGGGTGTGGAATATTGCACATAGTGCCAAATGAAGTCATTTTAAAAGTTTGTGTTGCTTAATTTTGTTGTTGGTACTGGAATAAGGGTGAGTTTAAGGTTCATTGTGTATTGAAAAATGATTGATTTTTTAAAAAACATCTATAAAAAAAATTTTCAAGTCAAAACTGGCCTGTATCTATGGCAGGCAATGAGCTAGCTAGCAAGTCACCCTGGAGAGGAACGCAAGAGAGGCAAGGCCCAAAGGGAGGGGGGTGTGGTCAAGGTCTTATTAGACCTTCCTTGGCTTCCTTTCCCCTTTTATTTTGTGCTTCTGATTATTCAAAAAAAAAAAAAAAAAAAAAAAACCAAACCATCTTCCATGAACAAATTAACTTCCATTTGCATCTGAAATATAAATACCTTGTTATCTATTACTTTGGGGGAGATTGAGCAGAGCTGTCTTTTTCTTTTTCTTTAAAGCTTTTTTATTTTCAAGGCATATGTGTGGATAATTTCTCAACATTGACTCTTGCATAGCCTGGTGGTTCAGATTTTCCTCTCCTTCTCCCTACCTCCTCCCCTAGATGACAATTAATTCAATATATGTTATACATATATAAAAATACATGTCAAATCCAATATCTGTAAACATATTTATACTATTATCTTCCTGCACAAGAAAAATAATATCAAAAAGGAAAGTAAATAAGAAAACAAATGCAAGTGAACATCAACAGAAGGAGTGAGAATGCTATGTTGTGATCCACAGTCCTCTCTGTGGGTGCAGATGGTTCTCTTTGTCACAAGTCTATGGGAAGTGGCCTGAATCATCTCATTGTTGAAAAGAGTCAAGTTCATCAGAATTGATCACCATATAACATCAATGTTGCCGTGTATAATGATCTCCTGATTCTGCTCATTTTACTTAGCATCAGTTCATGTAAGTCTCTTCAGGCCTCTCTGAAATCATCCTGCTGGTCATTTCTTATAGAACAATAATATTCCATAACATTCGTATACCATAATTTATTCAGCCATTCTCCAATTGGTGGGCATCCACTAGTTTCTTGCCAGTACAAAAAGGACTGCCACAAACATTTTTGCACATGTGGGTCCCTTTCCCTTCTTTAAGATCTCTTTGGGATGTAAGCCCAGTAGTAACACTGCTATGTCAAAGGGTATGCACAGTTTGATAACTCTTTGAGCATAGTTCCAAACTGCTCTCCAGAATGATTGGATCCATTCACAGTTCCACCAACAATGTATCAGTGTTCCAGTTTTCCCACATCCCCTCCAACATTCATCATTATCTTTTCCTGTCATATTAGCCAATCTGAGAGGTATGTAGTGGTATCTCAGAGTTGTCTTAATTTGCATTTCTCTGATTAATATTGACTTAGAGCAACTTTTCATATGATTAGAAATGATTTTAATAATTTCATCTGAAAATTGCCTGATCATATCCTTTGACCATTTATCAATTGGAGAATGGCTTGAATTTTTATAAATTTGAGTCAATTCTCTATATATTTTAGAAATTAGGCCTTTATCAGAACCCTTAAATGTAAAAATGTTTTCCCAATTTATTGCTTCCTTTCTGATCTTGTCTGCAATAGTTTTGATTGTACAGAAACTTTTTAACTTAATATTTAATATAATCAAAATTATCTATCTGGTGTTATGAATTCCAATTCTTCTTTGGACACAAATTCCTTCCTTCTTCAGAGATCCGAGAGGTAAACTATTCTATATTCTTCTCATTTGTTTATAATAGCACCCTTTATGTCTAAATTATGAACCCATTTTGACCTTATCTTGGTATGTGTTATTAGGTGTGGGTCAATACCTAGTTTCTTCCATACTAGTTTTCAGTTCTCCCAAAAGTTTTTGTCAAATAGTGAGTTCTTATTCCAAAAGCTGGCGTCTTTGGGTTTGTCAAACACTAGATTACTATAGTCATTGACTATTTTGTTCTGTGAATCTAACCTATTCCACTGATCGACTACTTTGTTGATTTATTTTGTATCTCCTGCAACTTTGCTAAAGTTGAGAATTGATTCTAGTAGTTTTTTAGTTGATTGTCTAAGGTTCTCTAAGTATACCATTATATCATCTGCAAAAAGTAATAATTTGGTTTCCTCATTACCTACTCTAATTTCTTTAATCTCTTTTTCTTCTCTTATTGTCAAAGCTAACATGTTAATACAATATTAAGTAGTAATAGTGACAGTAGGCAACCTTGTTTCATTACTGATCTTATTGAGAATGGTTCTAGTTTGTCCCCATTAACATATGATGCTTGTTGATGGTTTTAAATAAATGTTACTTCTTATATTTTAAATAAAAGTACACTTATTCCTACACTCTCTTGTGTTCTTAGTAGTAATGGGTGTTGGATTTTATCAAATGCCTTTTTTTCATCTATTGAGATAATCATATTTTTTTGATACTTGGGTTATTGATATAGTTAATTATGCTAATAGTTTTCCTAATATTGAACCAGCCTTGCATTCCTGATATAAATCCTGCTTGGTCATGATGTATTATCCTGGAGATCATTTTCTATAATCTTTTTTCTAAGATTTTATTTAAGATTTTGAGCAGAGATATCTTAAGAACTGAAAAAGATTAAAACATTCCTATTCTCAGACTGAGATAGGATCAGTATTTCTGATCATAGACAAATTTCGATGGATGAGAGTGTAGGAAAGAGAATGGAAAGGTCCTAAATGGAGGAAGCAAGTTCTTTCAGCTAAACAAGTGATATACCCAGATCTGTTCTTAAGCCTCATTTTTCTTTGCCTGAGACTTTACCGCCTCATCCTGCCTGGGGAACCAAACTAGCTGGTTGCCCCTAATTAAAACACTGGTTCCCTCAAACTCTTATATTTGTTGCCCTTCACAGCCACTCATCTTGACCTACATAATACTAATACTACATCTGGGCTTCCACCCATCACAGGATATCATCATCTCACGTAGTCTCCCACTCAAATTTTACTGCAATTTCAAGAACAATTAATTGAGGTGAACCTATAAACTGTCCCCTATAAAATGGAAAATTTTCAATGACTACTGTTTGAAGTGGGGCCCTCCCTCCATAAGGTAACTGGGGTATGAAAGGTTTCATATCCCTTTTCATCACTCATCTCTCTTTACTTTTCCCAATGAAGCTGCATTGTTTTTCTTCCTTGTTACCCAAAGGGAAAAAAAATCTCAGTTAATAACAGTTTGCATTTGTATCAAGATTTTCATGATTTCCCCAGATCATAAAAACAACCCTGTGAGAGAGGTGCTATTATTTCCCATTTTACAGATGAAGAAACTGAGGCAAACAGATTAAATGCCTTGTGCAGGGTCACATAGTTTATAAGCATTTGAGGATAGTTTTTAATTTAGGTGTTCCTGATTCCAAAAATGGTACTCTATCCACTATCCCAAACTGTTTCTTAATAATTATAATAATATGAATAATAAATAATAGTAATAGTAGTATAGTTAATATATTTATTGCTTTAAAGTTTGTAAAGTATTTTATTTCAGGTTCTCAAAAAGTTTATGTTAGTATCCAAACTTTAACCTAAATTAATAGCTCACTAATACTTATATAGGTATTGACTATTCCACATTTATTAGCTCTGTGACCATGCAAGAAAAACATTCTGAGGTTCAGTCTTCCTATCTGTTAAATGACAGGGGAATAGTTCCTGTAGTACTGGTTGTGTTAAAGATCAAATGAGGTAATATATGTAAAATGTGGTGGGAATATTGAGTGTCAGCTTTTATTTCTAGATCAAATGTCTATAAAGGCAATTGATTTGAGAGTCCATCTCTCTTGTCTAATTCTACTGGGACTATTGAAAGAGCTCTTCTTCTGCCTTTCTGGAGCATTTGGTTCAAATTGGTCACAGGCTTAAATAACAATTGTATGCATTGTGATATATGATGACTATAATAAAGTCCTAGCAAGTCATGTCCCATTGGTCAGCCCTCCCATGTTAGAAGCTGCTTTCCATGAATGTTTCCTGGTAATATGTCCTCTCTCTATGTGGGACCTCCATTACTGGTAATATAACTACCAGTGGGAGAGTATCCCTATATGCCTGGGGAATATTTTTTCTTGTCACTCTATTTTCAGTGTTCTTTGATGAGATGTCTTTTATTTTAAAATAATATACCTTGTGACTGACATGTAAAAGTAACCATATTAATAGAGTTCATGAACTATGAATGTATACAGACACAGAGAATCTTTTGAATGTATGGTTTCTTCTCTGGAGGGTTAATATGTGAAAAGGAGTGCTCCAAATACCAGTGTCAGCTGTGAACTAGCACTGGAAAAAAAAAGCTTCATAATTTTTCAGAGATTAGGAGGAATATATAACTTTTGTGATAAGAAAATTGGAGAACCCATGGAGTGGGTAGTTCCTTTAAGAGAATAAGAACATGCTTCCTTTTTTATTTAAAAATTCATTTTCCCCTAATTACATGTAAAACCAATTTTTAACATTTAATTTTTTTTAATTTGAGTTTCAAATTCTCTCTCTCCCTTTCTTCACTGAAAGGACAAGTAATTTAATATAGATTATGCACGTGCAGTAATACAAAACATTTTCATTTTAGTCATATTGTGAAAGAAAACATAAAATAAAGACAAGAAAAATAAAAAGTGTGCTTCAATATTGTCTTCAGACTATATCTTTCTCTGGTGATAGCATTTTTCATCATAAGTACTTCAGAATTGTCTTGAATATTTTTAAGAATACTTAAGTCATTCTTTAATTCATCATCATACAGTGTAACTGTTACTTTATGCAATTTTCTTCTGGTTCTGCTAATTTCACTTTGCATCAATTTATGTAAGTCTTTCCAGGTTTTTCTAAGAGCATTCTGCTTGTCATTTCTCACAACATAATAGTCCTCCATTATAATCATATACAAATTCTTCAGCCATTCCCCAATTGATGAATATCCCATTTCCAGTTCTTTGCCACCACAAAAAGAGCTGCTGTAAATATTTTTGAACATATAGATCATTTTTCTTTTTGGTTTTATCTCTTTAAGATACCGACCTAGTAGAGTGGTGTGTGGTTTTATAACCCTTTGGGAATAATTCCAAATTGCTCTACTGAATGATTGAATCTATACAACTTTACCAACAGTGCATTAGTGTCCCAATTTCCCCACATCCCCTCCAACATTTGTCATTTTTTTTTCTATTTATATTAGCCAATCTGATAGGTAAGGAGGGGTAGGTAGCTCAGAGTTGTTTTGATTTGCATTTCTCTAATCAATAGTGATTTAGAGCATTTTTATGTGACTATAGATAGCTTCAATTACTTTGTCTGAAAACTGCCTGTTCATAGCCTTTGACCATTTATCAAATGAAGAATGGTTTTTATTCCTATAAATTTGACTCAGCTCTCTATATATTTGAGAAATGAGATCTTTATCAAAGAAACTTGCTATAAATTTTTTCACAGTTATGATTACTATGCATTTCTCTCCATCCTATTTTCCCTTTTATTGGTGTGTATGCGTGTGTGTGTGTGTGTGTGTGTGTGTGTGTGTGTGTGTGAGAGAGAGAGAGAGAGAGAGAGAGAGAGAGAGAGAGAGAGAGAGAGAGACTCTGTCTCTGTGTCTCTCTGTCTCTGACTATCTCCATCTCTCCCCGTATCTCTCTTCCCCCCACGTTTCCCCCTCTCCTCCTCTACTTTTTCCTCTTCCACTCCATCTCTCCCTCTCTCCCTTTCTCTCTATATCTCCCTTTCTCCCTGTCCCTGTCTCTCCCTTTCTCCCTTTCTCTGTGTCCCTGTCCCTGCGAGTCCCTGTCCCTGCGAGTCCCTGTCCCATCTTTTCAGGTACAGCTGAAGTTTCAAGCAGTACTCCCATCACAGTTGGGATGATATACCCACCACACTGGGACTACAACCTGAATCTTTTGGTAAATAAATGAACTCTTCTAAGAATCCATAAGCCTAAAATGGACATCTGCTAAGGTCTGGTAGTAGTGGGCTCACCATGTCAGCACTACTGCCAGGATAGCCCTCATTTGGTATTCTGATGGTCCCTCTGGGTCTGTATGAAAGACCATTCAAAGATGACTGTGGACAAGTGGCGGAGCCTTAGATTACTAGTAAGAAACCTCAGTTTCTCAGAGATGTCATACCAGGCTTATTAGGACAGCAATACTGAATTCACTGGTCCATCTGCAACCAGATATTACTCCTTTGCCCTAAATTTCCATTCTCTCATTGCCTACTCTCTTTTATACCTAGCCCCAAATTCTGTCTATCTGTTCAACTAAAGTAGCCCTAGATTTTTCACCGGAGATTTGGATTTGAACCCCAGGTGTGACCTCGGGTGACTTCTCTGAGGCTCAGTTTTATTCTCTTAGACTAGACAATATTTAAGGCTCATTGTGCCTTTGAATCTATGATCCCATGATACTATGGAAACAGCACAAAACTTGTGTTACACGGATATGGGTTTGACTCTCAGAATTGCCACTTACAAGTTGTGTGACTTTGGACAAGTCACAACTTCTCTAAACCTCCATTTTCTTATCTATAAAGTGGGGTGGGATGTTACTACTTGTACCTTTCATCTTACAAATTACTGGGAGATCAAATGAGATAATGCATATATGGAAAGCCCTTAATAGCAATAAAGTGCTATATAAATCTAACCATTTATAGCTCCAGTGAGGAGGAATTTATTACCTCCTAAAGCAACCATGTCATTTTTGGTGGTTCTGAATATTAGGTGTTTTTCCTTCCATTGGCTCTAAATCTACTTCTTTGAAACATTAGCTATTGTTCCTAATTATCTTCTGGAACAGAAAAAAAAATCTAATCACTCTTTAACCTAACAACCCTTTAAATATTTAAGAAAAATAACTTTTAGATATATATTTAATAATTTATATAAATCATATGCATATAAACATCCTGCTACTATCTAAGTTAAGTACTTCATAATTATTATACTTACAACAACCATTTTACAGATGAGGAAACTGAGGCAAATAGCATTTAAGTGATTTGGCCAGGGACACACAGCTAGTAAGCCAGCTTTGAATTCAGCTCTTCCTGACTCTAAGCTTTTCACCTAGTTGTCCCAGTGGAGACGTTATGGTGGTCTTCCTCCCCATTACCCAGTCTTCATTTTTCCAGATTAACCATCTTCAAGTCTTTCAACAAAGCCTTGTCCTTTATCAGAAGTTCCTTTAGCAACTTAGATCTCCTCCTCTTAATGTTTTTTAGCCTGTGAATGCCCTTTAAAATATGTCACCCAGGGCCAAATGCATGGTACATCTTGGAATATCCTGTCCCCTTCCAGACCCATTCTCCCATTACCCATAAACCTATACCTTTGCCCTTCTCCACATAAGTAAAATTTATTGGGCTGGGCTCCCTATTCTACTGATCAGCTATTTCTTCCCAAAGACAACAGGGCTGCAGTCAATCTTACATCCCGAGCAATCTGACACCGTTCTTCCTCTGCTCTTTAAATTATCTTGCTAAATGTCACATTCATGAGACAGAAGATGAGGAATTTCAAAAGAGTCAACTTCAGCTGCTGGCCTAGCTTTCATGGCCCCAGTGGGTTTTCCTAGTAATAGGAAGGTCCCAGAACTTTGGTCCCCTTTTGTCAGGATTTTTTGCAAAATCAAATAGAGGTAGGTTATTATAACTTTGCCTAAAGGTGAAACTGTCTGGTGTGAAATTTATGATAAGGTGGTTGAGTCGAAGGTGAGGTGGTAGATTGTAATGGAAATGCAAAAAGGGAGGAGGAGGCTTTTAAAAACATTCTTTAACATGCTAAAGAAGGTATAAATAAAGGCATATTATTCCTATCATGTTAAAATTAATATATATTTTAAAACTATATTTATATATATATCTCATATATTAGTTACATATATGACATATAAAATATATATTTAAAAGAGAAGTTCAGTTTTTTTTACACAATCCTATTTTTTTATCTTTTTTGGATGTTGAAGTGATTATGGTTTGGGGAGAACATCAGTTTCTTAATTTCAAAAAAGAAAAAATTTTTAACAAGAGGGAGCTCTGGATTTTAGAGTTATAACTAAGAAGGAAGTATATGCTTTACAAGTACCATAAACTTATGTCAGAGCAAATGGGACAAATCTGCTAGGAAGGCCACCATTTGTGGGTCAGGTTCAGGTGGCAGTGGGGGGGGGGAGAAGAACACAATCTTATTGTTTTCTATGTTAATTAATTATTCTTGCTAAATAGTTGGTAAGCTGTCTCAAGCTCTCTAAATTTAGCACTCTGAGGCAAACTCAACCCTAGGTATGCTTTTCTGGATTTAGAATCAGAAATGCATTTAAATTCTGACTGACATTTAGTGGCTCTCTCATCTCAGAAGGTCCCAATCCCATCCTGGATCAACTTTTGCAATGGAAAGAGTATGAGGTTTTGAATAAGAGGATCTGAATTTGAATACCAGCTGGATCATTACCTGTGTTACTTTGGACAAATATCCTAACTCTCTGGCTCTCATTTTCTTCATCTGTTGGTCTAGGTGGTCTCTAAAGTCTCTCCCAGTTCAAAGTCTATGACCTTATAAGCATCATCAATAAAACGAATTCAACGCTTATTACTCCTACTTCACTGACTATTGTGAGGAGGGTGCTTTGTAAATCATAAAGAGCTGTACAAATCTGAGCTATTAAAACTACAATTTTTATTATTCTTTTACTCTTTATGGTCTAAACTTTTCCAGTTTTCTAATTAGTTATCTATTGTGAATATTCAATGGATTTACACTCAGCGAGATAACTATTATATAAATAGAACCAAGAATTGAGTTTAGAGGTTCCCATTTCTGCCACTGTCACCCATTTGGGGAACGCCAGTGAAGATGACGCCTACATTTTAAAGACAAGGAAACCAAGTTACAGAAAAACAATTGAATTGTAGGTAGACAAAGTAGGCACTGCAGCCATAAGAAATGAGAGCTCTCCCCCCCCCAACTTCTCCCAATCACATTTTTGTCTTTCTTTGTATGTATCCCTGGCACTTAGCACTATATGGGGTTGTGGTAAGAGCTTAGTAAATGCTTATTGACTGACTTTGGTTTCAAGCATCAAAATACCTACCTTCATGTAAAACAACAGACTTTTTTTATTTTGATATTTTTCCCTTGATGTATCTTTATTTCCAAATATCTCTAATTTCCTCTTTTCCATCCAGAGTCATCTCTTGCAACAAAAAGGAGTAAGGGGAGGAGAGAATAAAACTAACCAGTACCTCAACCAAGTATGACAGTATATGTAACATGGCATACCCATAGGCCCCTCATAAAGATAAAAACTAGAAACTGGAATCCTAGACTAGTTTTTTTTTTTTAAATAAAAAGAAAAAGGTCCAATGTTTCCTTTAAGGTGGACATTTTTTCCCAAATTATGAGAAGTCACAAAGAGATCTTCCTGGTACAAACTACTCTAACAAAGATGGATGGGGGTGATTGAACTCAGCTTCTCCATTGATGTTGGGATGACACCAGGTGAAATCCAGAGGGCTGATGAAACTTTGGGGGAGTCAAGGTTCCCCACCTAACTGGAAGTGTTATAGAGGATGCTCCTTGTCTCCTGGCTCCCAGAAAGGAGTCAGTAGCAGCTTTTCCTCTAGGTAATTATGCTCTCATCACAGGTCCATGAGCAAGTGAACATGAACTCTCTGGCAGCTCCCACATTGTCTTTCCATTTCCTTATACAGACAAAAAGATGAAAGAATTCTGATTCTGTGGCTGTCAGACATTGCTCCTTAAGAGTTTAGGGAGGCCCTGCATCATCACCGAAGCTGCCTTCCAATACTCCCTTCTCATTTTCAGTTTTTCTAATATTTTTCTTTCTGGACGTCTCAGAGCAATCAGAGAACTGGGTACCATTTAATGGCATCTTGGGGAGGCAGGGTTTGGGAGGATTAAATATCCACATTCTTCCTCTTATCATAGAAAAACACTCTTTTCTCCTGGATGCCCAGATTGCGGATTGGATTGCCTTTCCTGCTTTCCCTGAATAGTCAGAGAGCTGGAAACATTACTGCTGAATAATGAATTTTGCCAATCACTCTCTGTCTAATCTCAAGACTAACCAAGAATATCAAGACACTAGCATGAAAGCCAGCCAGCATCCCAGTTCTACCATTTCCTGACTGTGGGACTATAGACTATACTACCCTATAGTGACTACACTACATTATATAATATATATATAGATATATATTTATATCACATTGTGTGTATATATATATTTATATATGTATGTATATATATATATATGTATATATATATATTATAGTATAATATATGAGGGTCCCTTCCAAACCTAGATAATAATAACAGCTCCATAGTACTTGAAGATTTAAAAAGCACTTTAAATTTATTATCTCATTTGGTCATCATGACCCTATGAGATAGATTCTATTATTTCATTCTCATTTATTACTATTATTATCATTTTATTAATGAGGAAATTGGGATTGAGAGTTTGGGTGAATTACAGAGGGTCACATGGCTAGTAAGTATCTGAGACAGGATTTGAATTCAAGTATTCCTGTCTTCAGATCCAACACTCTATCCAGCCTAGGTGTAAGATCCTAAATTGTGACAATCAAAATCCAATGACCAGAGAATTCCTTTTTCTCAGCAATACATAGGCTCATAGATGTACATCAGAGAGAGAGAGAGAGAGAGAGAGAGAGAGAGAGAGAGAGAGAGAGAGAGAGAGAGAGAGAGAGAGAGAGAGAGATCTCAAGAGTCCCTAGAATTCAACCTACCCATTCTATGGATCAGGAAATTGAGACCCAGAGAGGCTCAGTGAATTCTTTAAGGTCACACAGGTAGGAAGCATTATGTATGAGATTTGAATCCAAGTCTTCTGATTCCCAAGTCAGTTCTCTTCCCCCTAACTCACCCACCACTGATGTCTGACCCTGATGAGACTCTCAATGGCTTTGCCAGAGAACTCCAAGTTCTGTCAGATTCTCACAAGCTGGAAAGGGTTCAGCAACAGAGTCTGTGTCTGATTCAATCTAAGCATGAAAAGGCACCTGTGCCTATTCCCAAGCTCACTACACAAGAGACTTTTAGGAGTTTCCCCCTTGGGTGAGATCCAGGGCCCTCTCTCTTGATTGAGCTGAGTTAATTTGTCCCCAGTGGGAGAGATGCTTCACCCTATTGTATAAATTCTCCTTCTCTAGTTTCTATTTTGTCATGATTTGGAAAGATGGTTTTCTCTGCTATTTTTTAAAACAGAAAAAAAAACTTTTCTTTGGGTCACATAAGCTTCACAAATGTGCAACAGGAAAGGTGGGATTCTAGTAGGAGAAGATCTAGGAGTTTTAATGTTTAGTGTTTAGCTTCATATGAGTCCATAGTAATGGTATACAAAAAAAAATCTTGTTATCCTAGCCTGCATCCAAAAAGACTTTCAGTTGAGAAAAAAGAAGACTATATCTGAATTTTAGGGGTACATTCAAGTGTGGGCATTTTAAGAAAGACACAAACATTGAACACTGTGCAAAAAAGAAGAGCTAATGAAGTAAGAAGAAAGGAGAAAGTGCCATATGAAGAGCAACTGAAGCAATTGGTCATTTATTCTGGAGAAAAGAAAACTTCAATAGAACATTACTGGCTTCAAGTGGTCAAGGATTGTCTCATGAAAAAAAGGATTTGACTCATTTGGTTAAACTCCAGTGGTAGAACTAGGGGGGGAAATGGGTAAAAGTTGCAAAGGCACATCCTAGGCTAGATATCCAAAAGAAATGTCCTACTAATTAATAGCCAAAGTTTAAAATCCTAAACTGTTTATCAGCATCTGAGGAGACATGAAAGCCAAAGTGGTAATGGTTTGCCTTAACTGGAACCATTCCCTACCTATTTCTCCTTGCAGGTGTCTTGATGATTAAATGACCTTGAAGGGTCAACTGTCCACCACTATGGTATCTGTGGAGTGTGACTGGCTGATGATTTGTTGAAGGGTCATTGGCTCAATTTTGCTCTCATTATATGGGGACATTTTTTTGACCTGGATAAGTACAATCAAGTCCTGGTTAAACTTTGCTGATATGACTAGCCATATCTAAAATCATGTTAAGGAACCCCCAAGGGAGAGACCTAGCAACAATTGTGGTCCTTGTTGGCTGACCCATACCTACATTTAGAAGTGTCTCAAATTCAACAGAGATCCACATTATTGCAGGTATAGTCTAACATGGTCATTTTGCCCTTGTTTGTACCCACTGGTATGGGGATGCTGTTAGAGAGGATGGCTCATAAACTGAAGGGCACAAGTTTGTCATCAACACACAACTGTCACTTGCTCCCAAGTTAGTACAGTGCCTGAAACAAATACTTGTTGATTGATCAAGGTTATCAAGGTCCGTGCTTTTAGCCTGATTTGTTTTAGTAAGAGTAAGTAGTGACATGGAGGGAGTTTAGGTGTAAGATCCTAAATTGTGACAATCAAAATCCAATGACCAGAAAATTCCTTTTTCTCAGCAATACATAGGCTCATAAATATACATCTGAGAGAGAGAGAGAGAGAGAGAGAGAGAGAGAGAGAGAGAGAGAGAGAGAGAGAGAGAGAGAGAGAGAGATCTTGAACAGAATAAACATTTTTCAGTATATGCCATATGTCGGGCACTGTTCTAAGTTGATGACACGGAGTTGAAGAAACTTCTCATTTTAAAGTTTCAGGTAAGCTAAGTCCTGAACTTTCTCCCAAAGGATGCAGTGTGAGATAACTTGTTTGTTTAGAGATCTTTCTTCCTTAGTCTCCATTGGAGCATGCTCAAAATATGCTTATATCCATAGCTGTCTGCAGAGGGACACACACACACACACACACACAAAGATGCTCTATTGGGCCAGAGAGTTGCAAAATGCAAACCAGATATTAAATTCAAAAAGTACCCTCCAGACTGTCAGGCAGATGAACATTTAGGACATGTTCACTTGCCCACAATCTCCAAAGTGTTAGAATCATTTAATTGGGTATTTCATGGCACATTTTGCATTATTATCGCTCCCTTCGGATGCAACAAATGATTTGCTCCAGTAATACAGTGTCCCAAGTAGTGGTATTATGTGATTAAATAAGCGAGAACACCAACCATTAAATTTAGTTCAGTCATGCTTACATCCATCTTATTTTTTATATAATTTAAATTTTCCTGCCAGCATACATTCACCTGAGACTATTTTTAAGTAATCTGTTTATGTGAGTTTATCTTCTTACTCCTCATCCAATTACTCATGTGTGTTGGGTTTCAGGGCTGAAATCTGATTCTCCTTTGTTAAATTGATTGACCATTATGCTATAGAGCAGTGCAAAGGATAGTTGATTTACATATTTATAATGGCTCTTCACATGCAAAATATCTCAAAATGGCTTATTTTGTGCTGTTTCCTCCACATTACTTAGGACTACAGCACTTAACCTGAGCATAGAGAGTCATGGCATCCTGGCTGCTAAGTGGTTTCTGAACCTGGTAAGGAATTGCCTGTGTCACATGGGAAAACCAATTAGTCCCCCCTCCCAGACCTGTTTCCTCACCTGCCCAAAAAATGGGGTTAAGGGGGAGAAGGACTTCTATTCTATGACCTCTAAGGCACCTTCAAACTCCAGCAATTTGATCCTTTGAGATTAAGTACATAAAAGTCAAAAGAAAGCCTGCTAAAAGACTGAAAAAAGACTTAAAACACTCATGTATATTGCCAACCATTCATATCTTCCTTCTCATCTTCTATCAATCCTATCTCTGCACTCCTATAATTTTTCCCCCCACAGGGAATCCAACCAATGTACTAGAAACATCTCATTTAATTCTTGTGATGCAGCATGTTGGTAAGTACCAACAATGCAACTAAGTCATTTATCAATCCATCAGTTATTTCTAACTCTCAATCCATGACTGAATAATAGATTTTTCGGCTCTTACCTTTTTGGGGAGCAGGGGAAAGAGCAGGGGGAATCCTAGGAGAAGGTGAGGAAGGAGACAAAAAGTCAAGGAACCTCCTTCCCCTTTGTAGAAATATCTTCCTTTTAATTAATAGAGAGACAATTCAGGTGAGAAATGGCTAGAAATAGTCGTACGAAAAAAGGGAAAGAGGAGTCGTACATTATTTCTCCACCTCATTTTACAGATTAGGAAACTGAGGCAAAGTGTTAAATAACTTGTCAAGCGGTAATATGACATCCAGTTGGGAAGTACTTGAAGCCAATATGAATTCAGAAATCTTCCTAGCTCTAGGCCCAGCACTCTATTTGAGCTACCCAGCTGCCCCTAACCATTCCATTACTCTACTCAATAAACTCCAGTGGTTGCCAATTACTTTCAGGGATCAAATTCAAAATTCTGTTTGGCATTTAAAGCTCTTCACAGCCTAGTCCCTTCCTGCTCCAATCTTCTAATACCTGACTTTCCTCCATGAATAAAAATTTTCTATCTCCCAATGAATTCTTTTCATTGGCTATCTCCAAGCTTGTGATGCTCTTTTTTTTTTTTTTTAACTCTGATTCCTAGCTTCCCTCAAGACTCAGCTCAAATGCCTTCTACAAGAAGCCTTTCCTTATCCCCTCACTTGAGTTTCTTTCTTTTAAAACTATTTTCCATTTACACTCTATAAATATATGTCTTACATATAAGCAAATTGCTATATGCTGTCCCCATTAAAATGTGAGCTTCCTATGAGATTAAACACTCAAAAGTGAAGAGAGCATGCTAAAAGACTGAAAAAAAAAAAGATTTAAAACACATCATGTATATTGCCAACCATTTATGTCTTCTCGTCTTCCATCAAATTATCTCACTATTCATTAGCACATAGCAAGAACTTAATAAATGCTTATGGACTGACTAATAAACAATACATTTGATTCTTTTGTAAGAATACAATCTATTTTCTTCATTGATTTCTACTCCCCTTTTTGTCAGGTCTTGATGTGTCAAACAAATCCTTTATCTTTTTGTTTCTTTTTATTTAAAAATTTGAAATAAGAAAGATTATTGGTTTGCAAAGTGATCTCTGCATATATGGAAGTTGACAAAGAAAGTCACCATCTTGCTGCCCTAGTTATATAATTAGTGTCTTGTATAGTAATTAATACCTTTTTTAAAGAGATAGCCAAAATGCATTTCTGATGGCTTGATCTATCTCCAATTTTCTATACCAATTATCTAGTAGATCAAATTGTTATGGTAAATAATATTAGCACAGATCCATGGGCAATAAACATTATTCTAAACTCAAAAAAAAAATCCATCCCAGTTTGAATCCCTTGATTCTGATATCTGAATATGATGGATCTTTTTCATTTCTTTGGTGTATTCTTTTAAAGTATTAAAGCTTAGCCACAACTCAAAGAGATACAATCCAGGGCTACAAATTAATTTTAAATATAAATAGGGCCTCATTTCTGATTCTGATGCTGTTGTCAAGTGTAACTTAATAATGAGCATCCCTGGGGAAATTCATGAAGCATGTGTTGCTCTTTGACCGCTAGCCAAGAGTTTTCTTCCCAATCATACACCACCTGTCATCATCCTTCCAATTCAGAGTGAGCTAGTCACCAAGCTTGCCATGAGCAAGAAGAATGGAGGTGAAGGTGAATGGAGAGAGACTTCTCTGAAAGGAAAAGATGCATAAAAATCCTGACTTCCTCTTCTCAGAAAAAGAGGCATTTGTCACATACAGAAGTTTTCAAAAATATGATCTTCTATTGGAGTTGAAGAAAGCATGACGAGACTGTTCTGGTTCTTCCATCTGAAATTAATAATCAATGGCACACCAGGTCAAAATAATGTCCATTCAACTCAGTATTCTCTCTTATAGCAAAGTATTAACTAGGAAAAAGTGATCAGAACTCTGTCCCCAGCTACTGAATTTAGAGGGTGTAGACAGCACTTAGAAATAGTAAGACAGTGACCTAATTCCAAAAAAGAAATCCCAAGAAAGCTGGAAAGCCCATCAGAATAAGACCTTTAAGAATAAGCAAAGCCCCCTTTTCTCACCTGCAGGGAATTAGCCAATTCTCTCAGCATCACCCCTAGCATGAATCTACCTCAATCCCCAGGTCCAGGATTCTAGCTCCCTTCCTCCAATGCCTGGCCCCTCAAGACCCAGAAAAAAATTCTATAAAATGCTCCAGGTTTTCCTTGTTTGGGGAAGTACCCCATTCCCTCTGCTGCCCCAATGGACTCCATCCATTTCCATCAGGGTGTCAGAATTCATCTTCCCTGACTTCATATTGTACATCTCTTCAAAAACCTTGGCTTGCTTTGTTTTCTCTGTGGTTCCATGTTTCCTCATGCAGGTCTTCTGAACCATAAGCACCAATACTGCCCATTGGAGAAAAAGGGGACAGACAAGTTAAGTGACTTGTGTAGAGTCCCACAGCTAATAAGTGCCTGAGGCCACAGTTGAACTCAGGTCTTCCTGATTCCAGCACAGTGGTTCATGCATGTACACTCCCTTGCTACCCTGAATCTCTCATGTTCAGTTCCCCAATTGATTAAAAACAGCTAAAAATCACAAAAAGATTAAAAAAACAGTCAATAAGAAGGTCCTCTGGGGTCTTAGAATCTCAGGTAGGAAGCCCAAAAAAGTGTTTTTGACTCTTCTCAAAACGACTATGTCTGGGTTTCAGATCAATCCACTTGGAGTCAAAGTTAACCCCAACTGCCCCAGGTCTTTACCACATGATTCTTTCTTGAAATAGTCCCAGTAAGTATAGTTGTGGGATTACAGGGGCTTAAATCACAGCTCCCCAGTCTACCAGGATCCTGATTCACAGCATCCAAAGGCTGGAAAAGAACATAGTTCACACTTTGACCCCTACCCCCAACCCCACCCCACTAATGACTAACAAGACACCAACCAATACCAACCTACATGCCTTCTTTCTTAAGCCTATAAAATGTTTATGAGAATAGATATATATCAGGCTTACTCTTAATGAAAACAAGAGGAGGGGAAAGGCAGCCTCTCACAGTGTTCCAGATCTTTATGGGCACCCAGGGGCCTGAGAACTAGAAACTAGAAGGACCCACTGGGACTATTGTTTATTGATATTTAGAAAGCATCAAACTCAGTACAACAGTATGTATTCTTGAAGTCTTTCCTCAAACAAGGTGACTCCTACACATAGAATCCTACAAGAGGAGATGATCCCTGCAAATACAGAGAAAACTTTGTTCAACACTCATAGAGTACTGACATCATCCAGTGAAAAGAAAAATAGAGAGAGAAACTAAACTGAATTGTGCTCTGGTGGCATGGAAGGTAACTTGTCCATTCATGCCCAACTCTCTATGACCCCATTTGGGGTTTCTTGGCAAAGATACTGGAGTCGTTTGCCATTTCCTTCTCCGGCTACTTTTACAGATGAGGAAACTGAGGCAAATTGGGTGAAATGACTTACCCAGAGTCATACAGCTAGTAAATGTCTGAGACCAGTTTTGAACTCTGGAAAATTAGTGTTAACTCCAGACCCAATGCTCTATCTATTGGTCATCTTGTAAGACAAAGAGAGTAGGATTCTTCAAATGCTAACATTATCTTAATTTCATAGAGCCCCAGACACAAATTTAATTCAGTTTTTTTAAAATTAAGCACCTACAATGTGTTACAACTGTGGTTGGTGCTGGAAAGTCAAAGGAGAAAAATGAAAGAGTCCCTATCCGAAGTTTCCACTTTCCTGGGAATATAGTACACTGTAATTCGAAGAAGGAGAAAGTATTAACAAGTTGAGGAAGAGGATGCTTGAGCTGTTATTTGAAAAAAGCTGAGAGTTTTAAGATAACAACAATATCAATAATTAATAATAAAAACAGTAATAGTAATAAATTCATATAACATCTTATATAGTCCAGGAACTGTGCCAAACTCTTTACAAATGTTATTTCATTTTATTTCATTTTTATTTATTTTTATTTTTTTGCTGATGCAATTGGGATTAAGTGACTTGACCAGGATCACACAGCTAGGTGGTATTAAGTGTTTGAGGCCAGATTTGAACTCAGGTCCTCCTGACTTCAGGGCTCTATCCACTGCGCCATCTACCTGCCCCTTTTCATTTGATTTTCAACAACTGAGAGAGGCAAGGGCTTTTATTATTCCTATTTTATAGTTAGTAAACTGAGGCAGGCAGAGCAAAGGGACTTGCCCAAGTCATAATACCTAATAAGTATCTGAGGTCAGATTTGAACTCAAATATTTCTGACGCCATTTCAGTCCACTTCCAGCAATCTACCCCTTATTCCATTTAAGTAGGAGACAAAGAAGAAATGTATTCTGGACATAGAGAGTTCCCTGTACAAAGTATGGAGGTTAAAGGTAGAATGTAGTACATGGAGAACAATAAATCACCTACTTTGCCTAAAATGGAGAGGATGTGAAATATGAAATAAGACTATGGAACTGGGAGCCACATATAAAATCCCTTAATGAAAAATTCATAGTCATAGAAAAAGATTGGATGGGCCAGCTGCTCTTACTTTCAGCTAACATTGTACTGATAGCATCAAGCACTGAAACACTTCAGGGCCTCCTAAATGAGCTCCAAAGTCATTCAAAGCAGAAAAATCTAGAGAAAAAAACAAACAGAAAAAACCAAGTGTGGAAGAATGTCTGTTGTCTACACTATAAGAATGAATACATGAATAGATACATACATAGATGAATAGATAGATGGCTAGATGGATGGATGGATGGATGGATGGATGGATGGATGGATGGATGGATAGGCAGGTGGATGGAAAGATAGATTGCTAGATGGATGGATGAATAGATTGATAGGCCTATAGAGAGAGAGTAACTGTATTTCAACATAATTGTCTGTGTGATCCTATATATTTTTTATCTTTTATTATTTATTTGTTATTATTTTTGTAGGTAATAAAAGCATTATTCTGGAAAAGAGTCCATGACATAATCTCACCAAACTGCCACCAGAAGAGTTTATGATAGAAAAAAAAGGTTGAGAAATCCTTCTTCAGAGCCTGTCCTTCATTAGGTATGCCTTGAAAAGACTCCCAACGGACAACAAGCTGGGACCAGAGTCAAACAGGAGAAAGACAGTGGGCCAAATTTCCTTTCTAATATTCTTTTGTTATTCAATGGTGAATCATGGAACAATATAATCTCCCAAGAACTGAAGTTGAAAGTTATCCAAGAGGCAATGGAATGAGATTCATGGAAGACAACGAGCAGGCAGTGGCACATCCCAACAAGGTATTCTGAAAGAAAAGAGACATAGAGGAGGTCACTGAAGAAATAATATATATATTTTTTTTAAAAAGGTAAGCTGATTATGGAAGAAGAGAGAAGGTAAAAGAATGGACCTTCAATGAGTGCCCCAGGCAGCAGGAGAATATGGCCAAGTATTAGTGGCTAACCTATGGGACTCTATTAGTGAGAGCCACTCAAGAAGGGTGAGCATGATCAGTAATCTGCATGGTCTCAAGAAATTCCCGTATCTATGAGATCACAATTTCATTGGAACACTTGAATATGACTCGTTAGCAGAAATAGAGTCAAGAGACAGTGTGGGGCAGTGTATAAAGAGGTGGCTGCAAAATGGTAGAACCTGCAGTCAAGTTCCACCTCAACTATTTGTTCTGTGCCTCTGGGGAAGTCACTTAGCCCACAGGCCAGGGGTATCAAATTCAAATAGAACTAGGGACATAGAGATCCCTGTAGACTTAGAAAACCACACATAATACGTAACAACTGCTGATCAACTCTAATGAGGCCCTTTTCAACAATGAGGTAATTCAAGCTAATTCCAATAGACTTGTGATGAAGAGAGCCATCTGCATCCAGAAAGAGGACATGGGGAGTGAGTAGGGATCACAACATAGTATTTTCATTTTTGTTATTGTTGTTTGCTTTTTTTCTTTTTCATTTTTTTTTCTTTTTAATCTGAATTTTCTTGTGCAACATGATAAATGTGGAAATATGTGTAGAAAATTGCATATGTTTAATGTATATTGGATTATTTGCAGTCTAGGGAAGGGGTGGGGGAAATGGAGGGAGAAAAATATGGAACACAGAGCTTTGCAAGGGTGTATATTACAAACTATCTTTGCATATGTTTTGAAAATAAAAAGCTATTTATTAAGAAAACCACATACAAACGTTATCTATGTTCCATTGTATTTTTATTTATTTTGCTAAGCATCTCCCAATTACATTTTAATCTGATTAGGGCTGCCCTCCAGAATTAGTTTGTAGTGTGGCCCTGGGGACACTAGGCCACTTTCTGAGATTATGAAGAAGAGGTCAATGAGTTTAAATAGAGGTAGTTTCCCACTTGAGAGTTTCCCACACTAATTCAATCTAGATCCAGCCCCCACCCTCATGTAGCTGAACCAGCAAGCCATCATCTTCATCCATCTTTAACATAAATGACCTTTATAAGCACTGCGAAGATACAAAGAAATGGGCCTTCAGTAGAGTAGAAAATCAGAATGAGTATTTTCAAGAATCCCAAATAATCTGATGCTTCAAAGATCGTCCTCTTCCTTTTCTTTAATTTTTTTCAATTAACAAAAATTCATTTTCACTCATCTCTTCAAAATCAATATTCTCATTATAATGCTAGATAACTGTAACTCATAAAACACCACAATTATAGAAGAAAAAGAATTACAAACTAAATCAATGAGCATTTATTAAACACTTCATATATGTCAGGCATTGTGCTAAGCACTAGGGATACAAAAAAAGGCAAAAAAACCCAAAAAGCTCTCTAAGAGATGCTGTCTAATGAGGGCAACAACATGCAAACAAATGGGTACAAAACAAAATATACACAGGATAACATGGAGATAATTATCAGAGGGAAGAGGTTTGAAGAAAAGTTCCTTGCAGAAGTTGGATTTCAGCTGAGAACTCAATGAACAAGAAATTAGGAGAAATAGGTAGATGCTGAACAGCTAAACATGCCATAGTGATATATGTGGGCTCAGCACTAAAATGATGTGGATGACGGCAGGCACCAAAAGTTGGGGTTCGGTCATGTGAAGGATTCACAATGGCCATTCTCTCTGGCAAAAGATAGATTTACTTAGGAGACTAGGTTACTGACCAAATGAAAGGGTACAATAGGCAACAGGAATGGTAAATGTGAAATGGAATTGAAAGAGCATATGAAAGACAAGTTCCTCAGTGGAACTCATAATTACCCAGTGGAAAGGGAGCACCCCATGAGATTGGGACATGTCCTTAGCTGGCAGGCTAAATCCTGAAAGGGAATCAGTACCCCAAAAGAGTTAGTTAGCTGTAAGAAGGAGAAATGGGATTGGGAAGCATAGTGGGATACAATGTGGCTAGGGGAAGGAGAAGGAAAAAGACATGGTGAGCCAGAGTATCATAGTGTTCAAAGGAAGGTAGCAGCCATGGGATGGTCCATAAGTAGGTTTTATAGGGAAATTTAACCTCAGGGACATGATTGGCATTTCTGACAGGGCATGGCAAGGTGAGTGCTCAAGACCTTTACAAAGGATGAATTTCAGGAGTCCAACACACTATTCAATACCTCATCAATAAAGCACAGAAGATTGGGCTTGGAGTCAGAGACTCGTCTACCTGAATTCAAATATGACCTCAGATTGTGTTATCTTGGGCAAGGCACTTAACTATTCACTTCAGTTTCTTCACTTATAAAATGAGCTGGAGAAAGAAGTGGCGAACCATTCCAGAATCTTTGCCCAAAAATATTCCAAATGGGTCATAGAGAGTTAGACATGACTGAACAAAAACAACATGTAGATGCTTGCTTGTTTTTAAATATGTACATATATGTCTTTTGGGGGAGGAGGAGAGAAAAACAGACTAAATGTAATTTCACTGTTGCAGAGAAATCTTAAAAGAAAAATCCCATTTTTAGATTGGTGGTTCCTCTGTAACATAAAAGCTTACTTAGTTCCCTGGGATGCTGGGAGATTCAATGATTTGCTTGAGGTCACACAGCCAGGATAGGTCAGAAGACAGACTTAAATTCCAGGCTTTCCAATTGAAGTTGGACTCCATTTATCCTGCCAAGTTACTTCCATGGGCAGAATTAACTGAAAGTAAGTAAAGACCACTCAGCAGGTAGAGACCCAGCAGCCCCTAGGATACAACACAGAATGTTGACCAATAATGCACTACCTCCTTTCCACTTGAGGAGAAAATATTCCAGCATTCAATTAGATGGTAACAATCAAAAATCTAGAATAGGAGGGACCTCTGGAGCTATCTAGCTCAACCTCTTTAATTTACAGATAAGGAAACTGCCCCATAGTTTCATAAAGCAAGACTCCCTGGGAGCAAAAAAAATGAAAAGAAGTGATCTTTTCTTGATTTAAAAAAAAAAAAAAAGATGATTGGTTGAACACACTTAGGATATCTGACCAAGATCTATAACAGATCTGTGGGACTAAAGAAACAGGTCTTAGTGGAGAGCATGAGTATATGTATTTACTGGGGCCATAAACTGACTTCTGGTTCTCTTCCCTTGTCTTTGGGCCCCCTGATACTGCCCTGTCATCTCTGCTTGACTTAGCTGGAGTTCCTTGTGATTCTAAAGTGGTCTCTCTAGAGCCAGCATAGTATAGTGGATGGGACCTGAGTCAAACACTTCCTTAGTCACCTATTAGTTATGTGACCCTTCACAAGTTACTAAATAAAATTCTCTATGCCTCAGCTTCCTCAGAGATAAAATTAAAAGGGTGGACTCAATTGCTTCTAAGATCCAAAGATCCCTTCTAGTTCTAGATCGATCATCCTTTAATCTCCTAACAGGATATCACCCAAAACCATAGAGATTCAAAGTTGGAAGAACTTCTCTAGCCAACTCGCCATTGGTCCAATCCCTCTACAATGCCAAACAAAGGGTCATCTAGACCATGGTTCTCAAATTTTTGTTTTCAGTTTCTCTTTATCCTATTAAGAATTATTGAGAAACTGTCCAAAGAGTTTTTGTTTTTGTATGTTATATTTAGAGATATTTGCCTTATTAAAAATAAAAATTAATTTTGAATTTGCCAAGCCTCTGAAAGGATATCAGAGACTCCCAGAGACCACCTTACTTTGAAAACCATTGATCTCAGCTTTGCTTGAAAAACTTTATTATGGAGAAACCTACTCCCTGCCCATGGCTATCCATTCCCCCTTTTAAATAGTTCTCTATTCTTAAATCTTTCCAGATATCAAATTGAAATTGTCCCATTGCAACTTATACCCAATGTTCCCAGTTCTTCCCACTGGGGACAAAAAAAAATGCCTACTATACTTGTAGAATGTAACAAGTTAAAAAAAAAAAAAAAACTAGGAAAATCCCAGCCTATATTGTGTAAATATTGAGGAACATTATAATAAGTGGAGAAGCAGAAAAACTCCCATCCCAAATAATAGCCAACAAATTAGAGTGACTCAGAAAATGTCTTCCCAGCTAAAGCTGAGAGCAGAGTTTCCCTCAAATCGGGTTTATGAAAACATGGCTCCTTTGGGATTTTCCAATGAGGAGCTAGGAGTGCTTTGTGAAGGGAGTAAAAGGTATTGATTAGCACTTACTGAGTGCATGTATTATCCTACATTCTGTGGAACATCTCATTCCAACCCTCCAAGGACTTTTCTGCTTAGAAGCTAACCATGAGAAACCAGATGGGACTATGATATGAGAGGAGTTAGGTTCCGATCCAAGCTCTGCCACATTTGTCGTTGTGAAGTTTTTCAATGATATCTGATGTTCTTTTGGCAAAGATACCAGAAGAGTTTGCCATTTACTTCTCCAGCTCATTTAAAGATAAGTAAACTGAGTAAATAAAGTTAAGTAACTTGGCCAGGATCATATAATTAGAAACTGTTCCAAGCTGAATTTGAATTCAAGTCCTCTTGACTCCAGATCCAATGCTCCATCCACTGTGCCACCTGGCTGACTAATATTGGACAAATCACATAACCTCTTTCAGCCTCAGTTTCCTCATGTGTAAAATGAGGACACTGGGGTAGGTGGTCTCTGAGCTAATTCTGTGAACCCATGATTTAAAAAAACAAGGAGCAACAGAAGTAATAATTTGGGAAGATGACAGGAGGAAGCCTGTGTTTATTGGTGTATGAGTGCATTCAATTCAATGAAGGTGAGTTAGATGCTTAGCACATTTTAAGAACTGGGTGTCCAAAACTAAAAGATACAGACTCTGTCCTCAAGAAATTAAACAGAGTACCAATAATAGTCATTCATTCAACAGACATTTATTAGACACCTACTATGTGGTAGACACTGGGGCTACAACAATTAAAAGCTTACATTCTACTGGAGAGAAACAACTGAGCACAGATGAGTCAAAAGAAAAGATGTACAAAAAAAGTGATTTTAGGGAGAACAAGGAACTGGGGACAATCTGCTTCTCTGGAGGATCCCCCCATTGAGAACATCACAGATCCATCAACATAAGTATATAATTAGCCATATATATATATATATATATATATATATATATATATATATATATATATATATATGTATGTATATATATATATATATATATATATTTATACCTACATAATATACACAGTGTGTTTAGAAGGGAGAATATTTTTTAAATCCCCCAAATGTGAAAAATGCCAGCCAAAAGGATTCCCTCCTAGATCTTGGAATGTAACTGTGAGGGCCCAGAGACAAAGAAGGAGAGGTTGTGTAGGAGACGGTAAGAGTAATTGGGAAATCTTTCCCTTTTCTGCTCAGTTGACTTGAGGGGCACTGTGACCCTTGAAAAATAAAAAATAAAAAATACCCCAAACACAAAGATTGGTTCCTGAAATGTAAGTCATTTCTTGGAATAACTTCCCATTAATCTCTAGAAACATTTATATCTATGAAGTATGAACAGCTCTTCCATCCATTTACTGCGGATTTATAATAAGGAACCTGTCATATTCCAACAAGCAGATGATATGCCCATTGACTTCATTTCTCTTTCTGGCACATAAGGAAATGGTGAGTAATACTCCCTGTCCCCTGGGAAATGAATCAATGGCAGCATAAACACACCGTGGGTCTTACAATGGAGAACTCCAGTGTTCTGCTTGTCATCTCTTTTCTCCAGGGGACTGATCAATGACAATATGCAAATGAAAATCCAATCTGACATGTCCCTGTCTGCCTCTCTTACAGTAGGCTTCAGCCCTCTGCCCCACCCCTCTGTGCCTTTGTGGCAGACCATCTTGATGCATGGTTTCCCTGACACTCTCCATCTCATTAGTGAAGAGAATCCTTTGCTTGCCTCTTAATGGACTTTACAAATTGGCTGTCTTCCCTCCAATGTGAGATTATTGTCATTTTATTATTCATCCTGGGGATTTGTAGCCAAGCAAGACAACATGATCAGCTCTCCTGACAGGTCCTCTCTTCTTCGGCTTTGCAGAGGGGAGGAGGGAGAATGGCTCATAAAATCATTTATTGGTGGGCTCTTAATTAGGAAGAATTAATAGTGCTCCTTTTCAGAAGGAAGGAATGAAAAAGTCTTTATTAAATGTTTACTAAGTGCCAGACTCTGTGCTAAGTGCTAGGGATACACATGCAAAGGTAAGACCAAGAAGCAGAATTGCTTTGTGAATAAAAAGCCAACCTTGGAATGGGAAAGACCTCCATTCAAGGCTTGTCTCTGACCCCCCACACACACACACACGTGCATGTTCATATACACACATACGTGAGTGCATTGCATTACTGTGTGTTCCTATACATATAAACACATGCAAGTACATATAAGAGAGACAGAGAGAAAGGAAAGAGAAAGAGAAGTGAGAAAGAAAAAAAAGAAAGAAAAGGGAGAGAGAAGGGGGGAGAGAGAGAAATAAGAGAGGAGAGAAATGAGAGAGAAAGAGAGGAAAAGAGAGAGAGAAAGGAAAAGAGAGAGATGAGAGAGAGGGAGAGAGAGAGACAGAGACAGAGAGACAGAGAGAGAGAGACAGAGAGACAGAGAGAGACAGAGAGAGAGAGACAGAGACAGAGACAGAGACAGAGAGAGACAGAGAGACAGAGAGAGAGAGAGAGAGAGAGAGAGAGAGAGAGAGAGAGAGAGAGGGAGACAGAGAGAGAGATAGAGAGAGAGAGAGAAATCCTAGGTTAATTATTTAACTTTTCAAGTTTCCTCCCAGAATGGCACCTCAGGCTATGCATTGCAAAGAAGTAAATGAAATATTTTGGTAAAAGAATTTCCCTTTTCTGGAATCTTCTAAAACAAAAATACTACAAGTTCAGTTTTTTTAAAAACTGACATTACTATTTTCAGATTAAAAATCACTTGACATAATCTAGTTCAACAAGTATCTCTTAGGGAGCAAATGAAAGTTCAGAAAGGGACAAGGACAAGAAGAAAACAGTTGGTACTATTATGTATCGTGTTAAATTTGATATTTACTTTAAAAAACACACCAACTAGGTGTACATGTTCAACTCATTTTCATATGAAGTCCATCTTCTCCTTTTACATATGGAAATACCTGCTTGTATCTGAGTGACAAGTTTATAATAAAAGATCTATCTTAAAAATTAAAACTAAGAATAAGCAGTTATTAACCAAGTGATATATGTCAAGTACCATGTTAGGTATTGAAGACACAAAAACAAAAATGAAACTTACTTTTGATTTCTTAGAGCTTGTGCTCTTATTCCAGCCCAGAGTAAAACTCTAGCAAAATAATCAAGATTTCATATTTAAGATCTCCTAAAAAAGCAGGTAACAAGAGCACAAGAGCATCACCCTAGAAATGAAGAGATCTCAGGACCATGGACCACTCCTTCATTGTATAGAAAAAGAAAATGACACTCAGGAAGATTGAGTCACTTGCCCAAGATTTTGAGAATCCCTTCTTTAAAAAATGCATTTCTGTACAATCTATGTATCAGGTATAGGACAGCTATTTTTTTCCTCTACTACAGAAAATGCTTAAGATTTAAGCAAAGACTTATAAGAATACATTTACAGTAGAGAAACAGAAAATATCTCTTCTCTTAAAAGAGCTCTTGTATATAAACTCCTGCAGGATTCCTCAGACTCATGAGGTAAGGTTGGAAATATCTATTTTCACGGATCGCTAGTTATAGAAGATGCTTAGTAAATGTTGGTTAATGTGAAAGACAACTACTCTGAACAATACTCAAAACAATTTCAAAGGATTCATCATGAAAAATGCTATCTACCTCCAGAGAGAGAATTAATGAACTCTGCGTATGAACTGAAGCATAATTTTAAACTTTATTTTTCATGGATTTTTTTTGCAGCAGGTGTAATATGACAATATGTTTTTATTATTTCATGTCTATAACTGATTTAATTTTATTTATCTTCTCTATGGGTGAAGGAAGGAATAGAAGGAGGGAAAGATTTTTAAAATAAATATTAAAAATAAATGTTAAATTAATAAATCTTAGATGAAAGTGTGAATAAATCAGTGCTAATTGACTGAGGACCTAGGTTCAGGGATAGAAACATAAAGCAGAAGAAGAAAGCCAGGGGCTCAGGATTATCTGAACTCAGGGTTATCTAGACACCCACATGTTCCTCTTGCCTTGTATTTGTAGTTCCCTTTGCTTCTTGGGAGGAGGGAGAAAGAGAAATCAAGAAGGAATCCTATAAGGGAAAAACTTAGGGGAAGCTTTTCTCTAGAAAAATCTATACTCCCTGAAATTCAAAAGTTGGACATCTTTGCTCTAATCCCATAGTTCTAGGGACCAATTTCAAAGGTTTCTGTGTCATCACAAAACACTTTTTCAGATAAAATGACTTGCTCTATGGAAGGTCACTTTCTGACAAAGCTTCATAGCCCACAATTCCATCAAGTGAATTAAAAAGATTCAGTTGATTAGGGGGTCTCATAATCAACTACACGCTCAGCAGCCCTGTGACATACATACCCATTTGCTATTTGAAGAAAGTGAATCCCAGATTAAGTAACCTGTCCATTAAGTAACCAGATTAAGTTTATTAACCAGCATTCTAATCTGGGTCTTCTTGATTCTAAGCCCAGCACTTTTATCTACCACACCACACTCACATAAGAAGACAGAAAATACAGATAAAGCAGCTCTGGCCACTAGGCCAAATGCACATTTCTCTACAAGGTTGAAAACAAAAGTTCATCTCCTTTCTTATCTAGAAGCTTGCTGCCTTACCCCATATCTGAGGGAACAATCTTGATACCCAAAATGCAAACCATAATGTTCTTGAACAAAGGATTATTTCTCCCCATCTTCTTCAATAAACATAAAGGAAGCAAAAATCCATGAATTTGTACCAGCTCAGTCAATAACTCATGAAATTTTCAGCTACATAGAGTCTACTTTTAGTCTATGTATAATTAACAATGCACCTTTTATTTATTTTTGAGAAAACCTTTTTTCGGTAGTTTACAGATGGTTTTCTACTCTTAACAAATGCCAAGAATGAACCCTAATAATGTTAACAGAGCTAAAATAATTGAATACTTAAAACAGTTTCATTGGACTAGTAATCTTTCAAGAATTAAAATCTTAGCAAGTCACATCATCTTTTTTAAATTCCCATCATCTATCCACAGACAAAGATAGTCAATGTTAAGGAAACCTTTTACCATTTACTAAGATGCAGTACCAGTAATCCTGGCTAAACACATCTTTACAATTCTGAACAAATGATTAACTTTATTCCCCCTCCTCCTAAAATTGAGCAACACCAATCAGATTGAGAGTCCAGCTGTTTCATTATGTCTTAAATTATGTTTTCAACTGGATTCACTGCCAGCCTAGATAATTCTGGGGCCAGGCCCAATTCTGATGAGTGTCCAAGAGCTTAGGGGACAGTTATAACTGGATTTATGGCCATCGTATACTATGTGGGCATGATTCACCCTAGAGAGCTGCAGGGGTTGGAAGCAAATGTCCCTATGACAACCAGTTTACGTGGCTAAAATAAAAAGCAAGATTTGATGGAGGAGAAAAAATACATGCACCTATAACTCTAAAATATATGGTGAGTTTTATTTTGTTTTTTAAATGGCTAACCCCAGGTCCCCCAATAAATGTGTGTATGAATAAAATCGTTGATAATGGTGCCATTTATAAAGGGCAAATAGCCTTCAAAAATAATACCAGCGGGTCTCAAAATATTCTAATTCACATACAGAAGGAACTTCCAGATGTGTCCTAACTAGCTGTGCCTCATATAGGTTTCATTCGTTCTTTCCCACTGTTTGTTATCTTTCCTCGTTTGAAATATCTTCTGCCAAAACCCCAGAAGCAAAATCGTCAAAGTGTTTTCAGCACTGCCTTTTTTAAAACAACAGGTAAAACAAGTCCGGAATTATTCCAATTTGTGCACATGCAAGTCAGCCTCACAACAAGCCCAAGTGTCTTTGGGAAGGCCACTGTCTCTACAGCACATCTCAGGTCATCTTCCTTACCCAGATGATTCTAGAAAAGTGTCACCATTAAGGAAGGAACTAACTGTGACTGGAAATCAAGGGTCTTATGGCCCTTTTTTAGGACCGGTGTGGTCCTGTTTCCAAATGTCTAAGTCTCCATTTTCCCCATTAATCAAATAAATAGGAGTGTTAGATCTGGAAGACGGGAGCAGATAGCATTTCTTCTCAAAAAGTTCTGGGAGTTTTCATGAGCCAAAAGCACCGACTGAGGTTTGTTTTTCATTTTTACTGACACAGTTGGTTTTTAGATCACATCCAATTCCAAAATATCTCTTTCTTTCCTTCGCAAAACATTGAACTATCCCTGGTAACAAAAAAGAAAGAGAAAGCAGTTCAGAAAACATATGAATTGAGTTCAACAGTTTATATAATATTGCATACCCCTAGTACTCCACTTCTTTAAAGAGGAAAGAGAAATGTCAGTGTGATATATGATAGCCCCAAAATGCTGGTGCAATCTTGAGTTTCTTTAAGAAAGGTTAAGGAAGTGACAATTCTGATTTACTCTACCCCTGGTTCTGGATCCCCCATTTTAGAAAAGACTGAAGAACATCTAAAGAACATAAGCTGAAGAACATCTAAACAAGGGGTTTTAAACCATTTTTTTATATTATGGAGTGCTTTGGCAATCTGGTGAAATCAATGGTCCTCGAAATTAATTTTTAAAAACTAATAATTGAAGGAAATGAAAAATTGTAATTATAGGTTTATAAAAAATTGAGATTGAGAGAGTTTCCATCCAAATTCATAGATTCCCTGAAATATATCCATGATCCCCTTGGGAATGTGTGGACCATAGTTTAAGAACTCCTGATCTAGGGAAAGGCAACTTGGATAATCAAGAGCATTAAATTCATATTACAGTAGGTGCAAACAATGGGTTATGTTGGGCTTGGAGAAGAGGAAGACCTAAGCCTTAACTGTCTTTAAGTAGCTGGAGCATTGTCCAGGGGAAAGAGGGATTAGAATTGTGTTTGCTCAGAAGCAGAAGATGATATTAGGAAAAGTGAAAGGGAGATACCAAAAATCAATTTAGGTTTAAAGTGGGGGAAAACTTTCTAGCAATTAGGGCTATTCTAAAGCACAGAATGGGCATTAAGGAATGTTTTCAAGCAAAGAATGGGATATGTCATAGAGAGGATTCTTATTTCAATGAATTTTGGTCAAGATGAGGTACCTTCCAAGAATTGGGAATTTGGTTTCTGAAATTAAAAAAAAAAATACACTTCAAAAAAACTTGGAAATGCACAATATGAAACCCTTAATAGGAGCTAATTGCTGTTCAATGCCCCATCTCCTAATATTAACAAATAAATCCTTGTGACCCTCACTTTCCCAAGTTTCTGCTAGGATTACTGCAACACAGGTCTCATTACCAAGGACTAACTTTACCTATAGGCAGAGAATTCTGTTGGCCAAGGCATCATGTGAGCAAGACCAAAAGACCTCTATCAAATCTCCCCACCCTGACCCCACTAACCCACCCAGAGCCTGACATTGACCTTTAGAAGTCTTTGGGGTAAGGTATCATATGTAACTTTGGAAAGTAAGAAGAAAGCTCATAAAGAATTAGATTCTCAGGTACATTGAAGATATCTGTCAATTGGAAAACAGCATGATGATGAAAAGAAAATTTGATTCATAGAATTTACTGTAACTTTCCCCTTAACTTAGTCTTATCTTAGACAAATAATAGTCCCTGACATTTATGCAACATTATAAGGTTTGCAAAGTACTTTACATACCTAATCTCTTCCAACCCTCCTCACAACCAGGGGAAATAGATAATATCATTGTCCCAATTTTACAGATGAGGACACTGAGTCAAACAGTTTCTTTTTTTAGTAACTTGTCCAAGATCATATAGTATCTGAGGCTGAATTTGAAATAAGGTCTTCCTAACTCTAGGTAGGTCTCTATGCACTGTCACACATTATACCCTTAAATACTTAGCCAAGAGCATTCAAAAACACTGCACCATTTGAAACAAATGATCTCTAGCTTGAAGACTCTTCCTTCCAACTTTTCCAGAATCCTCACTCCTTATATTTTCCATAAGTCCTTTCATATATATGGGATGGTTATTGATATTAATTTATATATTCCTATATTTTCCCTTCTAGGCTTTCAGATTCCTCATTAACAAAATGGCCAGACTTTTAAGATTTCTTACAGCCCCAGTGTTCTACTGTGATATGATTCTAAATGATGATGGGTCTAGGATATGTAGTCTTGGGTGCAGCCTTATAGGATAGTCTGGCCAATCAGCAGAATGCACATCTGATTGAGCTTGGGGAGCATCTGCAATAAAAGAGAAACAGAGGTAGAACATGGAATGCTGATGATTTTGTTTAAAGACAAGCATAATTTACAGGGTGATATTTCAAAAGTGTGTGGATGAATATATTTGTATATATTGCAAGTGTGTTTACATATATGAACACACATACTACATTTAGGCAGTAAGACATGGAATGGGGATTGGATCTCGGAGTCGGCAAATAACATGAGTTAACAGGAGCTAAATGGCTCAGAATAGAACATTGAACAGAACTCAGAAGATGAGAGCTCAGAATCCAATCTTAAAAACTTTTTAGCTATATTACACTGAGGAAGTAAATTTATTTCTGCCTCAGTTACTTAAAGTGAGCTGGAGAAAGAAATGACAAGCCAGTTCAATATCTTTGCCAAAAAAAATTCCAAATGGCATCATGAAGAGTCAGACACTACCGAAAACAACTGAACAGCATACATATGTATGTACACACACACACACACACACACACACACACATATATATATATATATATAATTCCTGCTGAGAACTTGAACTAAGCCTTGAAGGAAAGTAGGGTGTTTACAGTATAATAAAATCCTCAGACTTTTATTCAGACAAACTTTTGTTGATTTATGCCTTCCCCATTCTTTACTTGTAAAGTTGATTTTTTAACCAAAGTAGAAAGCTGTACTTTTATGCCTATTAAATTTCTCCTTATGAAATCTGACCCAATGTTTTAGCCTGTTGTGTTATTTTTGAACGCTGACTTTGTCAAGCAACATGTTTGCTGTCCCTCCTAGCTTCGTGCCATCTGCAAATTAATTACTCATGCCAATCCATGCCTTTATCCAAGCGGCTGACAAAAATTCTACTTTCTCCTCAAGAATAACATGAAAGGCTTTTGAAAGCTTTGCTGAAAACTAGGAAAACTCTATTTTGTATTACCAAATTAAAAATACTGGATGTAGGAGGGGAGGAAATGAGATTATTCTGGCATATATGTTCTTAATGAGAACATTAATGTTCTTTGGGATCATTGCTCCTCTCTTGACCTGTGCTCTTTATCACCAACTGCCTTATTAAATATCTTGAATTGGATGTCCTATAGATATCTCAAACTCGACATGTCCAAAACAAACTTCATTATCTTTCCCCTCTTCTAAATTTCCCTATTACAATTGATAGACCACCATCCTCTCACTTGCCCAAGTTCACAACCTTAGTAGCATCCTTAATTCTTCACTTGCTCACTTATTTCCAATCTGCTGCCAAATCTTGCCATTTCTACCTTCGAGTCATCCAGAGATGCTTTCACTTTCTCTCTACTCATTCAACCCCTTCCCTGGTATTGGCCCTCATCCTCTCTAGTCTAGAATATTATTACTATCACCTATAGCCTTCTGCTTGGTCACTTTGCCTCTAGTCTCTTGCAAAATTAGTCTGCCCTACAATTAGCTGTCAAAATAAACTCCTTTTCACCTCCCTACTCCACAAACTCCAGTGGCTCCCTATTATCTCCAGGGTCAAATATCAAATGTTCTGCTTGGCTTTCCAAGCCCTTCATAACCTGGCTCCTTTTTACCTTTCCAATCTCGTTACACCTTATTCCCTATGATCTAGCAACATTGAGCTTTTTGCTATTCCTGCCACAGAAAATATGAATAGTGGAACAAATATAAAAGGCCAAGGATCTTGGGTGACAAGGGGAATTAACTCTTCCATTGCTGCAGAGGTACCAATATTCTTTGATGGAATCATCAAGCTGCTCCCCCACTACAAAATGTTTATTTCAGCTGCCATATGCTGGTTGTAGCAATAAGGCAAATTGGTTGAGCTTTAGACACTTGTTGCCACCTACTGGTCTTTAGCTACAATGTGGCTTCTCATTAGTTGAGGGGTGGGGGTACCTCAGTAGCTATCTCTAGCTACTTTGTAATAGCTCAGCTGGCTAGAAAAGTCTTTAGGGATTTTACAAATCTGTCTTTTGAGTTATCTTTCCCCCTTTTGTTGTCAGGTCTCAGCCCTCCAAAGTGGTGTCTAAGTTATTGTCAAAAGTTCTATTTATCACAGCCTCAATTGTTATTTTGGGGGACTTTATTTCATACCAGGGAACTCCACTTAGCATAACCAAAAAATGGATAATACCATGATAAGGAGAATTTTTTGCCCCCCTCACAATGAGTCTATTCAGTTGCCATACAAAGCAACTCAGGAAGAAGATTAAAAAAAAAAAAAACACACACACACACAAGGTAGGGGAATATTGTTTGTCTTTGTCCCACTTTCTCCTAGCAACCAAAATTATACTTTTGTTGCAGTGGAGAGTGTGGAGAGTACTCCAGATGAGGAGTCAGAAGAATCTGAGTTCAAATCCAGCCTTATTAGCTGTTTGACTCTGGGTAAATCACTGAAACCTGTTTGCCTCAGTTTCCTCATCTGTAAAAATGTAACTTTTAAAATTTTAATTAAATAAATAAATGAAATTAAATAATTTTTTACAATGAAATAAAAAATGGAAAAAAGAAGGAAATAGCAAACCATTACAGTATCTTTGCCAAGAAAACCCCCAACGGAGTCAAAGAAGAATCAAAAGCTACTGAAATATCTCAATAAAAAAAGCTAATCTCTTCCTTGAAAGCATTTTCTTATAAGAATATATATGAACATCAGTTCAGAAAAATGATCTTCAGGTGCTACAAGATCCAAAATTGTCAGAGAAATTCTCAATTATGCTACATATACAAAATAGACCTATTAAGCCAGGAAAGTGAATTCATGCCTCTTTAAAAAATAAATAAAATAAATAAAAACCCTTAACTATGAGGGTTTAAACAAATAGGCTTTTGGCTTAGTTAATAGGGAAATTAAATACACTCATAGAACCTAATGTCCACACAGTTCAGTTAATCAAGTTGGCGCTCCAGATGAGTAATTCAGAGGAAAAGCATTGCTAGAATTCTGGGTGCAATGACTGTGTCTACTCCTACAGACACCTAGAATAACAATGCCTGGTTAAGCTGATGTCATTCCAATCACTTTACAAGCTTGAGAACCATCCTGTGTTGATAAAATCCCTCTTAAAAGGATTCCTGAGGATATGAGGTAGTGGGGTTGGTTGTCCCTGTTTGGATGCCTAAGAACTGTTACAGGGCTCAAGAAATGAAATGCTGCTGGCTTCCTCAGTGGATGTTTGTTCTCTAATTAGAGTTACTTTCTCTGATCAATCTGGATATGCATCAAGGCTAATTAAAACACCGTGTAGTTTGACCATTATAAATCAGACATTAATTCACTGATTAAAAATCTACTTGATCTCATCAGATCTCCTGTTAACTGTACACTTGTCCATTGTATATATAGATCTTACTCAACTTGAAAAAACAAGTTCCACAGAATATATTATAGGAAAACCTTTGACAAAATTTCACCCACATAGGTAGTGAGCCTTTAGTGTTCTAACATATTAACAGTTGGCTACTCATTTTATTACAAATCTAATATTTTTTATAAAAAATGAGAAAATAAATATAATAATTAGATTAAATATTTACAAAAACTTGGCAACATATAAGAAGGTAAAATCAAATGGATTAAAAATAAAAACTGAATTAAATCGACACATGCTATATTCACTTTTTCTGGGGTTTTTGTTGTTGTTGTCTCTGCCATGGTTTTCCCTTTTGCTCTGACTTTTTCTCTCCCAACATGATTCATAAAGCAATCTGTGTTTAAAAAAATAAGTAAGAAACAAACAAAAATGCGTCTAAGTATCTCTTTGATATCTAAAGTTCTATCACTTGGACATGGCTCTTTTGAACAGCACATTCAGGTCACTTCCAATGGACTTGTGATGGAGAAAGCCATTCATCCAGAGAGAGGACTGTAGGGACTGAGTGTTGATCACAACAGTATTTTCACTTTTTTGTTATTATTTGCATGTATTTTGTTTTCTTTCTCATTTTTTCCCTTTCTGATCTGATTTTTCTTGTGCAAGATGATAACTGTGAAAATATGTATAGAAGAATTGCAGCTATTTAACATATATTGTATTACTTGCCATGGGGAGGGAGGGCAGGAGAAAAAAAATTGTAACACAAGGTTTTGCAAAAGTAAATGTTGAAAACTATATATGCATATGTTTTGAAAATAAAAAGCTTTATAAAAATAGTCCCAATTAAAAAAAAATTCTATCATTACCGAATTTTTCTTCCTCTTTTTTTCTTTTTATTCTTTTTTTCCCTTTTCCTTCTTTACTTTTCTTTTCTTGCTTCTGCTTTCCTTTCTATCCTTTCCTTCCTCTTTTTTCTTCAGTTTTTTATTTTTTCTCTTTTCTGCCCTCTTTTTTCTTTTCCTTTCCTCTTTTCTTTTTCTTCATTCTTTTCCCTGCATTTTTCTTTCTTTTTTCCTTCTTTCCTTTTTCTTATGTAGTTGTAGTCTATGTGCCAAAAAAAAAAAAAAAGCTGATTTGGCTGATTTGCTCTGCATCATTTCATGGAGGTCTTTTCAGATTTCCTTATAGCTTCGATCTTTTTATATGATTATAGAAGTCTATGATTTTATTATGCCATTCAACTTTTCTTCAATTGTTGTTGCTACTTTTTATATTGCAAATTGATAAGTTATGAATATTTTATGGAGATAAAACTTTTCCCCATCTCATCTATTTTATGATGTTTTTGGTATGAATTCCTATCCATGGAATCACTAGGTGGAAATCTATAGTAGGCCTGAAAATGACCAGATGGAGACAGTGCAAGTGGATTGTAATTCCCTTTCCTTTCCCATGGTGGCCAGATTTACTCTCAATGCCTCATTCTACTTTTTCCTTTGGGCCAGACATTGACCCTCTAGTTCTCAAACTTAAAATCTCTTCTCCATTACAACCCTTAGGTCCATAGTCCTTTCCCATGGATAGTAGGCCTATCAAAATAGACATTCCAATATACCCTACATATATATTCCCAAGCCTTGCCATCTGCCCTGCCACTATAATTATAGGACCATGAAGTCTTTCTACCTACCCTCCTCTTATTTCTTTCAATTAAACATGAGCTCCTTAAAAATGAGAACAATATTTTTGTTTTGTATGTTTTAATTATACCCCCAGCATTTAGCCCCATGTTTGCTTAATTCATGATTTCTCATTCATTCATTCATTACTGTATTATTCTATAAAATATTTTAGTGCTCACTTTCTCATAGTCCTACAAATAGTAGATCTTTTGGTTTCATTTTGTTTTTCTTTTCTTTTTCCATTTTTGTCATCCCAACTAGTATAAGATTCTTTTTATTTTAATTTCTTTTATTTCTGTGGAATTGAACCATCTCTTCAGGTGTAGGTTATCATTTTGCATTCATCCTTTGTAAAGTTCTATTCCTCTCATTTGACCATTATGTCATCAAGGTGCCTGTATTATTCATCTTATAGATATGTGTCAGTTTTACTACTCATTTTTCAACACATGGTAACTGTTCAGTATAAAGAGATCTCAATATAATAAACAACTCCTGACCCTCCAAAACAGTATGTTATAATGTCTATAATATTTACATTTGTTCAAAAGAAAACCCAGAATGTTTTGATGTATGAAATAGTTGGTAATAAGGCTTTTAAAAATAAGATCTGGTGTAAAATTTGATTCCAATATCCTTCTTGGCAAAGAAATTTCCTCTCGCTGTACATAAATGCCAATGACTCATGAAGGCAATGTCAGAAGTCTTTAATTTCAAAAGAAAACCAATTCAGCAAAAGGAAAGAACAAAGCCCAACCCTACTAGGAGGGGAATGGAAGAAAGAGAATGTCAGTATTTTGAGTCTGATAATCTTATACATCTAGAAACAGAGGAAAATGATAAATGGGTACAATTAAGACACTCTAGATACTATTTATTAAATATCATGTGACCTGCAACATTATGGATTTCTAGCTTCACCAATCACTGACCTAGAGCATTTAACAGTTTGTCTTGATGGTACATTTGAGGATTCAAATATTGATCACAATGTATATTATGTGTCTCTCACAACAATACATTTTCAGGTCTTTGATTTTTTTTAAATAAAGAAGTACATTTTTTTTGTTTCAAAGTCCTAACAAGAAACATAAGTTTGAAATCATATATTTGTTCCACACCAATAGAGCAGACATGCAATTTAGAGGAACTTTAAAAGAATTAATCACAGCTGAGGAATGTAGTCTACAGAGACTTTTACTTAACAAAATATTAACGTAACTCACTTCATTAACTTCTTTTGTTTGGAAGGAAAGAGCCTTAAATCTACACAGGACTGAAGTAGAGGATGGATGCTAAAATCCATCCAGCAAACAAAAAAGTAAATACTTGCACAAGAGTTTTAGAAAGCAGAAAGATATTTCAATTATATCAACCATAACATACTTATATAAATAGCTCCAAAACTCATGTTCTTATCACTAATACACTGAAGTCTCTCTAGAAGAAAGTAATTGGAAAAGGCATTGGAAATAAGGAATTCTAATTCCTTTACTTTACAGATGGGAAAACTGAGGCCAAATGACATGCCTGAGGTCACACAATTAGTAGCAGAGGAATCATTAGAGCTCAGGTCTCCTGATTTTCATTCTTCTTTCCTCTTTGTTGGACTGTTTCTAGGAAACAGTTCTAAGAAACAGAACTTTGCCTCTAGGATTCATTCTAACTCATTCTAACTCTAAATCCATCTATGATTCTAAGCCAGAAGACTACTCATCAATAAGACTGATGCCCTTGACTTGGATCCAAGACTGACTTAACAATTCTCTCTATAGCCAATGTTATAACAAGGGTCTGATATTTTTCATTTTTAAGTATTTGTAGGGGGGGTTGCTTCCATTTTCATTAACTCATAGAGGGAATAAGTCACATCAGCAACATTCAGCAGAGTAAAGTTCACAACCTCAATTGTCAATCAATCAACAAATATTTCTTAAGGACCTTCTTTGTGCCAGGAATAGTGCCATGTCCTGGAGTCACAAAGACAAAAGTGAGATAGTTTTAGCCTTCAAGGAATTTACAATCTATGGCAAGTCCCTAGAGAAATCATGCATTATATAGCTATCCAGAAAACAGATACAAGGTGATTTTTAAAGGAGGTCTGACACAATCAGGAAATGTCTCATGGAGGAAATGGCAATGTGTGCCCATATGCACAAAGAGATAAAGCCAGAGCTCTATGGTAAATAATCCACATTTTTACTTAGTATGAATGAATGAAAGGTTCTTAGATCTAAGAATAAGACATTAAGCCCAGATTTTTATCTCAAAGACATCACTAAAATCTACTCAATTATCTGTGTGAACTGGGTGGCCAATATCTACAGAATACTGGGTAAGATCCTATAAAGACTTAATAAATTTGGGGAGGTAATAAACTAAGGGATGTCCTTTTGGAGATTCCATATTTCCTACAAAGGAATTGAGAGGGTTGGACAGCAGAAAGAGGTATAGCAATTCATCACTGCCATGAATTCTTATTAAGTATCTACTTAGGGCAAAGTTCTGTGCTAGGGCATTGATCCTACAAATCTAGCAATTGCTGGAGAAGGAAAATAATATACTGCCTCTCTCTGGCCTCTATTCTCTTCTGGGCAGAGATTCTCTTTCCCAATTCCTCCAATATAGAAACAATATACAAAAGCAAACCAGAACAGTAACCTAGTGTTTTCAAAGATTTCAGCTATAGGGACAAGAACTCATTATTTAGCAAAAACCATTGGAAAAATTGGAAAACAATCTGGCAGAAAACAATATCTCATACCACATACCAAGATAAGCTCCAAATGGGTACATTATTTACTCATAAAGAGTGACATCATAAGAAAATTAGAAGAACAAGGAAGAAATTACCTATTAAATCTGTGAATAGAGGAAGAGTTTGTGATTAAACAAGAGAAAGAGAGGATCTCATAAGGTAAAATGGATACTTTTGATGACATAAAATTAAAAAGCTTTTGCACCAAAAAACCAATGAAGCTCAATTAAAAAGAGAAGCAAGCAAATGAAGAAAATATTTGCAGCAAATTCCTCTGATAAAGGTTTCATTTCTAAAATATATAAAAAATTACATCAGATTTATAAGAATAAGAATCATTTTTAATTGATTTGAAGTTAGTTTTCAGTAGAGATCCAACCATGTGAAAAAATGCTCCAAGTCACTAATAATTAGAGAAATAAAAAATAAAAGAACTTTGAGGTCCACACCCATCAGATTAACAAAGTCAAACTCTGGAAAAAAAAAAAAAAGAACATTGACAAATGCTGGAGGAGCTATAGGAAAACTAACAGTTTGGTGGAACTGTAAACTTATCTAATCATTCTACAAAGCACTATGGAACTGTTCCTGAAAAGCTACTAAATGGTACATGCGCTTTGATTCAGCAAAGCCACTACTACTAGATCTAAACCACAAAGAAATCAGAGAAAAAGGAAAAGTATTCACATATGCTAAAAACATTTATGACAGCTTTTTCAAAGTAAAAGAGGAAACTGAAGAGATGCTCATCAATTTGGCAATGGCTGAACAAGCTATGATGTATGAATATGAAAGAATACTATTTTGCTAAAAGATATTATAAAGGGGCTAGTTTTAAAGAAACCTGGGAAGACATATGAACTGGTATAGATTAAAGAGAACAGTACCAGGAGAATAATTTATACAATTTTAGTTAACTTGAGCATTCTGATCAACACCATGATTCCAAATGACTAACAAGGAAATGTTACCTACCTCCTGATAGAGAGGTGATGAGCTCAGAGTGCAAACTGAGACATATTTGGGAAAGGAAGAGGAAGGGACATGATTCCAATTGATTGTTCTAATGCAGGAATTTGTTTTGCTTGACTATACATGTTTATAAAAAGAATTTTGTTTTTCTTGCTTTTTTAAGAGGGTTAGGGCCAAGGGAGTGGTAACAGAGATATAATAGCTCATCACTGCCATGAATATTTTATTAAGTACCAAGTTTCCCTGGAAAAGGTCTCATTTATAAGACTATAGGAAAGTGACCCAAATTTATAAAAATAAAAACTATTCCCTCAATTGATCAAAGGATATAAATATAAAGTTATAGGAGAAAGAAGTCCAAGGTATCAACAGCTACATGAAAGCAGGCTGTGCCATATTTTGGAAAGGAAAAATGTGTACCTTAATTTATTTATTTAAAAAATATTTTTTGCTCTAAATCACTATTGATTAGAGAAAGGCAAATTAAAATAACTCTGAGGTATCATCTCACACCTCTCAGATTGGCTAAGATGATAGGAAAAGATAATGATGAATATTGGAGGGGATGTGGGAAAACTGGAATACTGATGTATTGTTGGTGAAGTTATCTACTGATCCAGCCATTCTGGGAAGTTATTTGAAACTATGTCCAAAGGGATATAAAACTGCATACTCTTTGATTGAGTGATGTCACTACTAGGTCTGTACCCCGAAGAAATCATAGGAGGAGAAAGGACCTTTAAAAAAAATTTTCCTCTTTGTGTGTGTTCATTCTTCAGTCTGTCCGTTTAATCCCCTCTGGCCTACCATGAGACCCTCTATGTCTTCTGGTGAACCAGGGTAGAGATGATGTTCTTTGCCTGAAAAGGCATCCTTCATCCTCTCTCTCTTGGACTTCATATCTTATGATGATTGGTATCCAGTGACAGATAATGCTATAAGCAGGGAAGTATCAGGTCCCCTCTCTACCCAAGGCTGGTATGTGACCCCATGAAAAAGGGAATTTAGGGGTTCTGTTCATTCCAGGTATGTACAGTCAGCCTAGCATTGATGCCCCAAGGAGTGGGAAATGACCTTGAGATTTAAGCCCAGTTATAGCTAAGAGCAGACAAGGCTGCATCTGAATATTCACTTGATGGGACCAAAAATTTTGTCAAATCTGAGTCCATTCTCCCGAGACACTATGGTGGTATATGGAAGAGGATGCTCATGAGTAATGAGAGGAAATGTTTATGGGAATTTTTTTGGAAGGAAAGAATATCAGTCAAGTAAATCTTCCTTTGTTAAAACTCACTGACATAAGTGAAATTGAATCAATAGTCCCTGGTGACTAAAGGTAGAGAAAACAACCTGGAATGGGGGCACAAATATATCATTTAAAGGATAAAAAACCCAGGAGCACCCCCAGAATCTTTAAAGAGAAATGTAGCCAGCCTGACTCTTACAGAGTTAGCCTAGAATATGCTAGATATATAATTCATATATACAGTCAAACAAAACATTAGCCGAGTCCAAAGAGAACGGCGTCTCTTTCTGTACCCTGAATCCAATACCTCTGAATCTCCTTTTAAAACTGAAGGAAGGCATCCTAAGTCCTAAGGAGCTAAGGGAACAATCAGGGAATTGCTTCCTTAGACTAAAACACTACTGAACCAGTTCACATGGCAACAAGGCAGCTCTCCTTAAACTCCATGGGGAAGAATCCTTGTTACATACAGATGGAAAAGCATTGCTTCCTTTCTTTTTAGAATTTAGAAGTAGCCATTAGCTCAATAGATTAGAATCCTATGTTTGGAGTCATCAAGAAGACTCAAGTTAATATCTTCCTAGCTGTGTAACCCTGAGCAAGCCACTTTGCCTGCCTCAGTTACCTCACCTATAAAATGGGATAATAACAGCATCAGTCTCCTAAGGTAGTTGGGAGAATCAAATGAAATAATTTTTGTAAAAGCACTTACTTACAGTGCCTGGCCCCAGCAGGTGCTACATAAATGCTCATTGCCACAGGAGTGTGATGATATCGGATTAGCAATCAACTCTCTCAAGGAAAACAAAATATATGAAGGACAGACTTGTAAATTTAAAATGGATTATTAACATTGTTCAGTCATTTTCTTAAGTCTGGACAGTCAACAAAACAAGAAATTAAGCCTTTGTCTATTTCCCAGATGTAAGTGCCTGCGTTGAAAATTTAGGAAGGAATCCTTTCAAATGGTCTCCAGCATCCCTCCAAGATCAAGGCAAGGGAGAGAGGCAAAAAAAGGTCCTAAAAAACATTTGAGAAGGCAGAGATGATTCTTGTTTGGAGAAGAGTTGTATCACTAGTGTTATTTACTAACGCCCTGTCTGTGCTGAAAATCTCATGGCCAAAATAAGGAGGAAGAAGATGGACTGGGTTATAGAAACCCCTTGTCATCCAAAAGAAAAGGATGGTCAAACCATTCCTGAGGAGGATGAGGAATTGAGCATTCAGGCTGCTAACTCTGGTCCCCTAGAACTCCGGCAGATGCTTCAGTCCCCAGATAATCTTTATGTGGCATAGTGAAATAATAGCTGATATTTATGCTGCACATTAAGGCTTTCAAAGTGCTCCACATATGCTAAGTTATTTGAGATGAAATCTTAGAAAATCCCCTTAGGTAAATGGGCTCCATTCCAAATCTCTCCTGGCCCTTCCACAAGGAACTGTTTCCTGTGGCCATGACACCAACAAGAGCAATACTTTCTTGGGTTTTCCCAGAGGCAACTGTCAACTTTCCTCTCGAAATGTTTTTAGCTCACCACAATCATATTTTCCAGAATTCAAATCTTTTCTTATCTATTTGCCCTGAGTTTTCCTCTTCAATCACATCCTATTCATTTTCACCCATCACACTTTAGAAACTAATGTGAAAGAATGGATGATTTTGAGCATAAATAGTCTTTCCCTTTTTCTTTTCAGCTTTTCCCAGTCCTGCGTCTGTCCCAGGGCTTGCACATACCAGAATCGAACTGCTTCCACTCCTTAATGTACTCATCAAGCCAGACAAACGAGAACACCAGCAATGAAATCACCAGCTGTAACTAAGATGGGGATGACAGAGCTTTGGCCCAAGATGCTGATGATGTAGGGCATTTTTAATCCCTGCTTTTTTTCCCATAGCTACCACAGCATCTGACCTCAAAAAAATGTTAGTAACATGATTGTGTATGTATGTGTGTGTCTCTCTAAAATCTATCTCAAATTGTTTACTGTTTTGGGAAGGGGAGGGACAGGAAAGGAGGGAGAAAATGCAGAACTCAACATTTTTACATGAATTTTTAAAATTGTCTTTATATATAATTGAAAAAATAAAATAACATTTTTAAAAAGAAAAGAAAGAGCTGAGTCATCAAAGTATATATACATTAGCAAATTCAAAATAAAGGTTAGTAACAAAATCTCCTGGTTTCTTTTTTTTATCTCCTTCTAAACTTTTGGTTTACTTCTTTGTATGTTTAATGTATTGTCACATTTTTCTCTCACACAGTCCTCTCTAGCTTCTCCCACACTGCCACCAATAGAAACCCTCCCTTCTAACAAATAAGAGCCAAATAAAACATATCAATACTATGTTCATGCCTGGAAATATATGTCTCATTCTGAACATCTAGTCTGTAATTTCTTTGCTGAGAGGTAGGAGGGGGGCATGTTTCAGCATTAGTGTTCTGAAGTCATGATTGTTCACAGCATTAATCAGAGTTCTGAAATCTTACCGAGCTGTTATCTTTATATTATTATGGTCATAATATAAATTCCTCTTCTGGTTTTACTCATACACTCTAATACCAGTTCATACAAGTCTTTCCACTGTGCTTTCTGCTATATTGTGATGCCGTCAATTCATTAACAATCTAATATGGAACATTGCAATAGCTTTATCCAATAATGACACACATAATAACTGTCATTGCTTGTCATGGCTAGGATTTCTGGAGGAAGCACAACAAGCAGGAAATTCTTCCTTTTCTATGGTCATTGTTGTTGTTGTTGTTGTTGTTGTTGTTGTTGTTGTTCATCCTTCATTCTCAAAGAGGACCAAGCACATCAGGAAAGTGATGTCTTGACTTGCAAGTGAATTGGATTTAAGGGAGGCAGGGCTATGCAAAGTCATAGGTCTTCACAACATAGCTCAGGATTATTGGAGATGATCCTAGATGCAATGGGAAGACTTTGGCCTTTTTAAGCTATGGTCTTTCCCAGGTCTCAGTTTTTCTGAGGCAACACCCATTCAAAGATTTAAGTTTAGGAAAGAATTACATAAAACATGGACCACTTTCCCTCAACCAATCAATCAAGTTGAGGAAAGACCCTCAGAATTTTTAGCCAGAACAGAAACAATTGCTATTTACTACTCTGAGTCATCAAAAGCCAACATGACTTGAGCTGAGACCTATTCTTGGCCAATTAGTGAGAATCAGAATGATTTGGGTTCAAAGGCATAGCCAAGTCACTTAAGAGACTTTATCAAAACCTGGTTTACCAGAGCTATAGTTGAAGAAATCATAAATAATAATTACATGAGACAAAAGGGTTAATTGTTACAGTTTTTCTAAAACAAAACAAAACACAATGATTGTAAAAGAAAAACAAATTTACAACAAAGTCTGGCTGGGTACTTATACCTTAGGGGGGAAAAATCGCAAGAGTTACACCAGGGATTGTCTCCCTGGATCAAATCCTAATTTCATTTCCCTTTCATTCTGTGCTTTACACCAGAGACAAAAGTCATATAAATATTTAAGAAAGCAGCATAGTCTACAGAGACAAAGACTGAACCTGAAGGTGGAAAATCTGGGCTTAAATCTCAACTCCAACATTTGCCTATAGTCACATGTTGAATAAGTCACTTTAGACTTCTGACTCTCAGTGTCCTTATGTAAAGTAATACTTATACCAGTTGTGAGCAAAGTACTTAGTCAATCTTAAAGAGCTATGTAAATATGTAGCTATGTAAATTTGAATTATACCTTCTGCATGACCTTCAATTCAAATGTAGTGGGTAATGTACTTCAATGCAATATTTCTAAGAACTCTTAAGTTGTTTCGTTGTTGTATTTTTAATGCATGTGAAATAATTTGGATAGGGACTGGCCAGCAGCAAAGGGGATTTCAAGATGCCAAATAAGGTTGACACCTTCTTTTCTATTTATGACTCAAAGAGATGCCTAGAATTGATGTTCAGTCATCTCAATCATATTCAACTTCAGTTGGGTATTTGTTTTATTTTGTTTTGTTTTTGGCAAAGATACTAGATTTGCATTTCCTTCTCCAATTCATTTTATAGTTGGGGAAACTGAGGCAGAGTTAAGTGACATGTCCAGGGGCACACAGTGTATGAGGCTAGATTTGAACTTAGATTTTGCTGAGGTATTCTATGCACTGTGCCACCTAGTTGTCTAGAATACTGAAAGATTAAACATCTTGTTAGGTTAAACATGTGTTAGAAGGAGGATTTGAAGGGGGGGCTTCCTGACTCTAAGGCCAGCTCTCAATTCACTGTACTATGCTTCTTCTCAGGAAGAATTATGCTTAGTCAATTTAGTATCAATCAATGAATGAGTATAATAATAATAATGATAATAATAATAACACATTATTTAAGGCTATAAGGTTTAAACATATTTTACAAACATTACTATCTCATTGACCTCTATGAAATAGGTCCTATTCTTATTCCCATTTTACAAAGGAATTAATGGGATTTCAGAGACATTAAGTGACTTCCCTAGAAACACAGGGCAAGCTAGTTACTGAAACAAAATCTGAACCCACTTTTTATTACTCCAATGACAGGAAAGCATACTCTAGCCCAAGGACTCTGTGTCTCCAGTTTGGTCGTTTGGGTCTCTCTCTCCAGACTTATATCATTTTAAGTCTCATACTTATATCATTTTATGTTCTGAAGTGCTCACAGCACCTCTATTCAACACTTCATTTCCTTAGAGAAATTCACGGTTTCTATTTCTTAAATGATGATGAGCAGCCTCCCACTGTACAAACATCACACAACGATGATGTATAAGCCTAAGGCTCTTGGAAGCACTTCCATTTAGAAATCTTTGTTCTTTCTGCATTCCTGAAGGATAGTGTATTTTCCTTTTCAATCAGATTCTATTCATTTGCCCACATTATGCTTAAGAAATAGCTTCACATGAGCATAAGTAGGATCCTTGTCTAAATCTTCATTCCAGGAGGCCAAGAAGAATAGCTCACTCCATTCCTGGAGCATAGAGTGTACCATGGCTCCTCCACTGAGTTCCTGACAGTTCAGAAAGGTTGTTATTTCTTTTTTTGTTTGTGTGTTTGTTTGTTTTTTTAAATGCTGATATTTCATCCCATAGACAAGAAAGGATAGTACATGCTTTGGAGCTACTCTCCCAACCATATGTTGGCTCCAGTATGTCAGGTAGCAAGATTGCCATTTATCCCCCAGAGTGTAGAGATAGTCCCGAGAAGTTGAGAGGCATCTTCTAATGCTATTATCCACCACCTGTGTACTATCCTCCCCCCAGAATATCAACAGATATCAATTTTTCATCCACATTTAATTAGCCTTTAGAAATGAGTATAGTGGTCTAGTTCACATAGTTTACACAAAACATCTCATACTCCTACCAAAAAAAATATTGTGCGATATACTTTCCTACCATGACGTACAGTATCTAGGGGGAAATGGGCTGAAACTTAGAGAGAACAGGTGTAATAGAAAATTAACTAGAAATTTTTTTGGTAAAATCTTAAGATATTCCCCATAGGTAATAATAATAGCAATAATAATTAAGGTTTGCAAAAAACACTTTACAAATATCTTATCTGATCCTCACAATATTCTTGGGGGAGAGATGGTATTATTAGCCCCATTTTGCAGTTGAGGAAAAAGACAGAAGTGAAGCATTTTGTCTATAGTTACATTAAATGTCTAAGATAGGAATTAATTTTCTTATTCTTTCACTCTTTTTCTTCTCCAGAATCCTTACTTGCTCCTCCCATGCCCAGTCAATTAGTCAACAAACATTTATTAAGCTCCTGTCATGTACCAGCATTTAGCACAGTGTCTCCAGAGCTTAGCATGGTGCATGGCACATAACAGGTGCTTAATAAATGTTTATTGATTGATTGTCAGTCATTGTGCTAAGCTTTGAGGATACAAAAAAAAATATCCCCTGATCTCAAGGAGCTCATATACTGATGGGTGAGACCATGTGCAAACAACAATTTTTAAGCAAGATATATATATATATATATATATATATATATATATATATATATATATATATATATATATATATATGATAAAATGGAGGAAATCAACAGAGAGAAAGCACTAGAATTAAAAGATATTGGGAAAGATTTCCTGTAGAAAATGGGATTTTAGCTGGAATTTCAGAGAAGCGAGAGCAGCCAGGAGGGATAGATGAGCTTATGCCTCAGAATTTCCAGTATTACCCAAAGAAATGGTCTAATTCCTCAAACGGCACATGGAGCTAAAGAAGCCATCGTTATTCTCTGAAATTATCAGAAAATAGAACCATCATGTCTCTCCCCCTCATTTTTAGATGGGGAAGCTGAGGTCCAAAGATTCAATTTCTTGCCAAGATTTTTACTCAAACTTTACTGGCTGCAAATCCAGTGTCCTGGTTTTTACTAAATTCACCAAAAACACATTATTTAAAGTATTTAAAGATATATTCTACATTAAGTAGAATTAAGAGTTAATGCTATATTTCTCACTTGGTTTTAAGGATTCTAAAAATTCTGTGTTAGGTGATGAAACATCTCATTAATTTAAGCATATCTAAGAATTAATCATTTGTCAAATTGTATCTGCCTATCCTGGACAAATAAAAAACAATAATTATTATTATTTTAAAGAGATTGTTACATTTTAATTACTGCAAATTATTTAGAGTGCGTAGTCATCATAATTATTTCTGGAATCATGCTATATAAATTAAAAAATAAAATCAAGTATAGCTTTGGGACATCTTGGACTTGAGGGCATACAAGGAACATACGGGTTGGGAAGAAATGCTGGCACATTTTTCTTAGGCTAGGAGAGTCATTGCTCCCAATTTTATTAAAATCAAATCATCGCTGTTCTCCTCCAAGACATTTCCATGTTATATTAATTTCCTAGCATTGCAGCCTGCATGAACACATGCTCATCTCTCAATTTGGCCAGTACAATAAATGGGTCTCCTTTAATTAACAGAGCTCTCCCTCCAACCTCACCAATAGCATGAATTGCTTCATTGTGTATTCTTCCCCCAACAGTTATAGCATGTAATGTGTACGTATGACTTGGTCTTTTCCATAGTCTCTAGCTCTTGTGAAGTAGAAGTCTCTCTGACTCAGGTAAGCTACCTGCCAACTTCCCTATGCAGTCCATGTGTGTTTAGTTTAGCTTCTAGCAAAGCACAATGGATCTGGAGTCTCACAGACAGCTTAAACACAATTAACTTTTCATCCGATGCATCCCATCTCTCTGTGTTCTCAGTGCTCCCTTAGGGCCTGAGATCCAATAAGTCCTACATGTGGATAGAAGGCCAGGCGAAGAAACTGACCAAATATTGTACAATGCAATATTACAAACCTATGGGAAAGGGCTTTAATTAAAGACCAAGACGATTCTTTGGGGAAATGTTTCTTTTATTAACGATTCCTGACAAACAAAGCAGCATTAACCAAACCCTCACTTGGCTGAAAAATGTGTGTATGTCTCTAAGATTTCCTGAAAAATTTTGTCTTCCTTTTGGTTATTTAAACATTAGGACAATAGCAGTGCTTGGAGCCCAACAAATTAAATGTAACTGGTTCATTCCAAAATTATGAATTTAAACATATGGAATTCAACTGACATAAATCAAGCCAGCTTGGGGTGAAAAAAGAACAAAAGTTTCCATTGTCCATTGTCTTTCTGTAGAATATTATAATAATTGTATAGACCACTCATTCATAGATCAACTAACCAAGATGTTTTAATTAAGGATATAGATAGTTCAAATGCTGATAAGAAAAGTCAAAATGTGAACACTCTTGTCATTGTTTAATAAGACCAATGGATTGAATTGCTATCTGGCATAAGATTACATGAATTGTAATATGGATTTAGCAATAGAAATTTCAAATGGCGAATCTATAGTTAATGAATATATAAGAATATATAATATATAGTATGTGTATATATGTACTATATGTAAATTAGGTATATATGGCTACATCCATATATAAGAACATGCTAAGCAATATAAAATTATTCTAAACTATTATTTGAAAACATGAAATATTATTAAGGTATAAAGATAATTTTAAAATGGATCATGAATACATATCATTGTCTCAAGGTACCACTATAAGTTTGAGGCAAAGATTAGATAGAAATTGACCTGGAAAAGGGCAAAAATAATGTGTTAAAGTATTTGTGCAGGGAGAGAAGTGATTTGATTATGATAGGTCAGTTAACAAGAATTTATGACAATGTGCTAAGCACTGTGAACTCTGGTCCTGCTTCCAAACAGCTCCGTTCCTAATGGAAAAGACAGAACAGAAATAACTATGTACATTCAGTATAAATGAAAGGCAATTGCAGAGGGAGAGACAGCTAGGATAGAGTGGTGGGTCTGGAGTCAGGAAAACTCATCTTTCTGGATTCAAATATGACCTCAGATACTTCCCCACCATGTGACCTGGTTAAGTCATTTAAACCTGTTTGCCTCAGTTTCTTCACCTATCAAATGAGCTGAAGAAAGGAAGTGGAAAACCACTCCAGTATCTTTGCTAGGAAAACCCCAAGTGGGATTACAAATAGTCAGACAACTGAAATGAGCAAATAAGAACTTCAGAGGGAGGGCAGGAGGAGAAGGAAGAGGAGGAAGAGAAGGAGGAGAAGGAAGAGGAGGAAGAAGAGGAGGAAGGATCCAGCAAAGACTTCTACAGAAAGTGAGATTTGAGCCTCAAAAACATAGGGGAAAGGTCACTAACTCACTTCTTCCCTCATTCTTACTAAGTGAAACTCTGGGATAATTTGAACAGCAGAGGGATTAATGGCCAAGAAAATGAAAGCAGTTGGAAGGAATTTTCTTACCACAATTCAAATATCAGTTTGGATTAAAGAAATTGCTATTACGGAAAGAGACATATATGTGCCAAAATGTTTGTGGCAGCTCTTTTTGTTGTAGCTAGAAACTGGAAGATGAATGGATGTCCATCAGTTGGAGAATGGTTGGGTAAATTATGGTATATGAAGGTTATGGAATATTATTGCTCTGTAAGAAATGACCAGCAGGAGGAATACAGAGAGGCTTGGAGAGACTTACATCAACTGATGCTGAGTGAAATGAGCAGAACCAGAAGATTACTGTACACTTCAACAACAATACTGTATGAGGATGTATTCTGATGGAAGTGGAAATCTTCAACATAAAGAAGATCCAACTCACTTCCAGTTGATTAATGATGGACAGAGGTAGCTACACCCAGAGAAGAAATACTGGGAAATGAATGTAAATTGTTAACACTAATATCTGTCTGCCCAGGTTACATGTACCTTCAGAATCTAATGCTTATTGTGCAACAAGAAAATGGTATTTACACACATGTGTTGTATCTAAGTTATAATGTAACACAAGTAAAATGTATGGGATTGCCTGTCATCAGCGGGAGGGAGTAGAGGGAGGGGGGGGATAATTTGGAAAAATGAATACAAGGGATAATGTTATAAAAAAATATAATAAAAAAAATTATTAAAAAAAAAAGAAAGAAATTGCTATTAGGGGAGAAAAAGGAGTTCAAAATTTAGAATTGACCTTGGAGCTCTTACTGAACTAGCTGAGTGTAGGTGTAGATCTGACTCACAAAGGAGTTAAAATAGCATGTATATTATGTGTCATCTCGCAAAAGAGCTACAACCACTTCTGTGAAAAGAGCAGGCTGTATAGCAGCTGTAAGTCAATAGCAATATAGGCAACTAGTAAGGGACAGTTTCAAATACTAACCAGTGACCCAGCTAGAAAGGATGGCTAAAAGTATGCATTATCTAACTTATTTATATTCCCTCTCCATCTTTGGTATAGGAATTTGTAGAAGAGTGTGCCCCTGTGTGAACAGAGAGAACTTTCCTTATTATCAACTTTGCCATTCCATTTAATTATTTTTGTTTTTCATTATAATATTCTCTGGTTGGGACTGTTTTGATATCTGAAAGACTTCCCCAAAATAATACATGACAATTGTCGTGCACAGGATTCAGATTTAAAGCTGGAAAAGATCCCAGGGAGAGTACAGTGAAAACTCACTATGTAAGAGACAAAAAATTATAGATTTAGAACTGAAAAGGCTCTTAAAGGCCATCCAGTTCCATCCTCCCATTTTAACAGATGAGAAACTGACACCTTGATGGCAGAGCAAAGGTGATGGAGAGTAGGCAGGTCTTTGAGCTCTTCCTGACTTCCCTCAGAATCAACAGCAGATCAAGCCTCTGAATGGGTTTTGGAGTGATGGAACCCACAAATATTTGGAGTGTAATTACTCTCCAGCAAAAGATATTTTGGAAGAACTTCAGGAAAGGTTGGTCTCAATCAGGTGGGGCAAGGTGGTCCAGTGCAGGTGCAGCTCAGGGAAGCCAGGGCAGTCCAGGGCAGAGAGGCTTCTGCCAGCTAGGGGGATCTTAGCCAAAATACAGCCGTATGGGCTACTCACTCCTGGTCCAGAAGCCAGTGGATCAGCAGACTAGCTAAGAAACCTCTGATGCAAATACAGAAGGCAAACAGTGAGCTCCTGAATCCCAGGATAACATGTGGGACTTGTCCATCCTCACCCAGCACAGGAAGGAAGCTGGCAACACTGAACCCAGGACAACATAGAGGAAACTTGGAAAAATCTCCTCTTTGCCTTAAAAGCAGATCTCATTTGAGCAAAAAAGCAAAAAGAGTTCTGCCCATAGATAGCTATTATGGAGACAGGGAAGAATAGATCTCAACCCCTAGGGACACTAATGCAAATCAGCTCCAGATGAGGCCTCAAAGGGTGATATGAGTTATTCTCCAACTCAAAAGGCTCTCTTGGGAGAATTCAAAAAGGATCTTAAAAGGGAATTAGAAGAAAAATGGGGAAAGTAAATGACATCTTTGGGAAAGGAAACAAAAATTTTCTGAAGAAAATCACTCCTTAAAAAATAGATTTGACAAAACGAAAAAAGAAAACAACTCCTTGAAAAACAGAACTGATGAAATGGAAATAGAATTCTAAAAAATAGAATTGGTAAAATAGGTAAAAAAAAAATCCAATGAACAAAACAACTCTTTTAAAAGGGGCAGCTAGGTGGTGCAGTGGATAAAGCACCAGCCCTGAAGTCAGGAGGACCTGAGTTCAAATCTGGTCTCAGACACTTAACACTTCCTAACTGTATGACTCTGGGCAAGTTACTTAACCCCAATTGCCTCAGAGGGGAAAAAAGTTCAATTGACCAAATACAAAAGGAGGTATAAAAGCTAACTGGAGAAACTAACACCTAGTAAAGTAACATGATTTGCCCATAGTTACTTAGACAAAATTTGAATCTAACACTTCTGTCTCCAAAGACTATACTCCTTCCACCCCCCCTACATTGCTTCAAAGATGTGGATTTACCTACTGCCTTTAATATTTTATTAACTAAGTATCTTTGAGCAAATCACTTCATCTCCAAAGATTTCAGTGTCCTCTTCTATAAAAATGGGCTTTGAGATCCTTTGTAGAGCTAAATCTAAGTTGCTTCATCTAGATAAAGGGTTTCTTAACCTGGGTAGATTTCAAAGGATCAATAAATTTTGGGGGAAACTCCCCTATTTTATTTTCATTTGCTTCTAACTGAATGCAGTGGTCCCTTCAACTAGGAATGTAGATAACAAACTCTGAAAAGAGGTCCACAAGCTTCTCCACCAGAAACCAAAGGCACCCATGACACAAAAAAAGCAAGAACCCCAAGCTGGGCTCATCAGAATTCATCCCTTTGAGCCACATTTGGGAAGGCTAAGATGTGGATAATATAGAGCGAGCTGCTACCCTTTTAAAACTTATTTTCTAACATGCTAAAATCATAGAATGTTAGAGTTGGAAAGAACTTAGGTGAGTGCTGTTAAATCTAAATGGAAACAGATCTTTCTTTGAAGTACATAATAATAAAAACAATAAAAATAATATGGCAAATACAATAACAGCTAACAAAATAAAATGCATTAATATAATACCTATCATGTGCCAGGTATTGTGCTAAGCACTTTACATGGTTATCTCTTTAGATCCTTATAACAACCCTGAGAGGAATTACAGTTATAGCTTAATCTGGTTTAGCTTCACCTCTGATCTGGGTCAGCTCCCTCATTTTACAAGAGGAATTGGTGGTCCAGAAAATAAGAATGGCTTGCTAGTAAGTGACAAAATGGCCCCCACCTTCCTAAAGCAGCCTTATAGTGAGAAAACCCAAGGGAGAAACCATCACCTGTGGTTTCTTGATGATTCCAAAAGACAGCTCACAATGTCTCAATCAGGTCTCCATTCCTTTTCTTAGATGACAATGGGACTTAGACCACCCATATATTTACAGGGCTAAGCCATTTGCCAAGATGCACGGGGGAACCAATGGCCGAAAGATGTTTCATTAGGACCACCAAAGAATTTTTATTAGCAACTCCATCACATTTAACTAGCTCCTTTAGTAACATAAAGAAAATCTGTGTCAGAGGTTTGTCAGCCTTTGATGGATGTGTTCGTTCTTCGAGAGTGTTATTATTACTCCTCTACCGTGGCTGGCTGGGCAACAGGGACTTGAAGCTTATTAGACTCAACCCTCCATCTGCCACCATGCCCCGGAGCTAGGATCCAGTTGCCGGATCCAACTCTTATTCTTTGCAATTATGCCTTTCTGCTAAACGTGTGCTCTGTGATTGTTTCAATAAGGTTTTCCCCTGGTTTTGAACACATATAATCCTGCCCGATTCACTTTATACTGATTTGTAACATAAAAGATAAGATCTTGGATTAAATCAGTTAGTTTACTATTGAAGGGGATTTTAAATGCTCCAAAGTCACCTCTTCACTTGAAATCCTCAAAAAAAGCAGTATTTAGTTCCTACTATGTATGAATAAATGCTCTCCTAAATGCTGAGGGGAGGGATAGAGAGAAGAAGACTCAATAAGGCTGACCCTGCAACGACAGAGAAGGCTGCCCACTCTCCTGACAGAGAGGATGGACTACATTTGCGGCATGAGACATATTCTGTGGAATGGAACCAACGTGAAAATTTGTTTTGTTTGTTTTGATTGATTATTAAAAGGGACTTTGTTTTGTTTTATTTCTTATAAAGGGAGAAAAATGCTTAATAATTGAAAATAAAATTAATTTTAAATTTAAATTTTATTTAGATTTAAATTTTAAAAATAGGCTAGGCTCTACCTTCATTGAAGTCATGGTCCGATAGAAGGATATGTGTATGTATTTATCTCCATCATGCATATGTGTATGTATGTATGGGTGAGTATTCAGACATATATATTTTTTACATCATCTTCTGGTTCTTCTAATCTTTCCATTCCTTATTTTGAACACAGAATATCATTTCTTTCACATACCTTTAATGCATTTAACATATGTGGTTTTTTATTCTCATTATTTAAATATGGATTTGTATTGGTATTATGTGTGTGATTCATATTTATCTTGTGTATTTTGCTGACCTGCAGAATCAGAGGATGTTTCATGTAGCATTTGCTTTTATAAGCACAAAAAGTTGGATCTTAGAGGTGGCTATGGGGTGCTATGTGGATTGAGTGCTAAGCCTGAGGTCAGGAAAACCTGAGTGCAAATCCAGGTCAGATCCTCAGTAACTATGACCCGAGCAATCACTTTACCTTTATTTTCTCATTTTCCCCATCGGTAAAATGGAGCACAATGATACTAAATACCTTGCAAAGTTGTTGTGACAACCAAATGAGATAATATTTGTAGAGTGCCTAGTACAGTTCCTGGGACATTGTAGGTGCCTAATAGATGCAGCGAGGTGGTACAGTGGAGAGAGTGCTGGAGTTGGAGTCTAAAAGAATTCTCATCTCAGGTTCCAATCTGGCTTTAGACACTTCCTAGCTGTGTGATCCTGGGAGAATCCCTTAATCCTGTTTGCCTCAGTTTCTTCATCTGTAAAATTAGCTAAAGAAGGAAATGGCAACCCAGTCCAGTATCTTTGCCAAAAGAATCCCAAAAGTCAACTAAAAAAACAAGTGAACAATAAATGCTTGCTTCCCCCTTTCCTTCCTTAAAGGAAGGGTAAGATTTCAAGAGACAGCGATTGTAGAGAAGGATCAGCATGAACAAAGTTTCAGAGGAAAGAAAGTCCAGGAGGAATTCACAAATAGCCTGGGATATGGCATATGTGCCAAGCAATAGGAGGAGATAAGGCTGGAAAGGTGAGATGGTGCCCAATTAAGTGTCAAGGACACTCAATTTCATTTAGAAGGCAATAGAGTGTCATTCATTTGGAAGAAGTACTTCCTAATGAATAGTGAACGCAACTCAGAACCAGGAAGACAAAGTTCAAGTCCTGCTTTTGACAATTACTGCTTGGGTGACCACTGGCAAGGAACCTCTCAATGTCTTGGCCAGAGCAATGAAATTCTGGATCCAATGAATGCAACAGGACTTCAGTATGCTAGTAATAGATTAAAATGGAAGTGGAAAAATTAAACAAAGTAAATAAAAATGTAATAGATCATAAAAAAAAAAGGCAATAGGGAACCATGGAAGGTTATAGAGAATACTCCTATTGTATATGACAGGTGTATCTGAGAGCAGCTGGTTTGGGGCTGAGTGGACTAGATCCATAATGATCAAATGTTCAGAAGTATAGAGTAGAGAAAAGAATGCCCTATTAACCATTTACTGCTTTCTTTCTTGGTACTGTTGTATGGTCATATTCAGCCTTATGTTAAAGTAATATCTTTGGGGTTTTCCCTCAATTCCATATATAGGAGACTTAGCATGATACAATAGAAAGAGTCCTGAAGTCAAAAAAGTCCTGACATTAACTGTGGAGAGTTTCTTAGCCTCCCTAGGACCCCATTTCCTCTTCTGTACAGTGTAGAAGGCTGGACTGGATGAGGTCTTATAAAAGCCCGAAGGTTAAATTGGTTCATGGCTCATACAATGGCCAAGAAGGTCTACACTTCTTATATGCTAGTCTGCATTGGGTTGACATTTGTCTCTTGTATGTAATAAAACAAGAAAAGGAGGTCTTGAGGAAAATGGAATAAAGATCTGCAGCTGATGCAAATCTCTCCTCAAGTGGGTTGATCAACTTTCCTAATGGACTTCAAGTGGACTTCAATGAACTGTTGAACATATCAACAATTTACTTTGCCTCTTCAGGCCCCAAAAGGGGACTTCTCTTGTAGGAGTCTCAATGGGTACTCCTGCTTATGACTTTTCTTTCTTGACAGTCATATTCTCAGTATATGGTTGGAATTCCCAGAGTCAATATTTTATATCATTAACCCTAAATGCTCAAGTAAATACCAGTCCCTCTTCAAGTCAGGTTATATCCACAATTGTAAAGACTTTTTTTTTTCTTTCTTTGGTGAGGCAATTAGGATTAAGTGACTTGCCCAGGTTCACACAGCTAGGAAGTGTTAAGTGTCTGAATTTGGATTTGAACTCAGGTCCTCCTGACTTCAGGACTGGTGCTTTATCCACTGCGCCACCTAGCTAACCCAATTATAGACTTTTAGAGTGCAAATAGAAACATAATGACAAATGAAAAATCTCTCATGGATTGATATGCAGGTTTTTAAAACAATTCCCTTCTAAGTTACTCTTCTAAAATGTCCTGCTACAATTCTTATAACCTTCTGAATCGGAAATGGAAGGTTATTTTGTTGTTATTCAGTTATGTTCCACTCTTGTGAATCTGAAATAGAGAACCTGACTATGGAAAAGTCTAAGAGCCTTTAGCAAAGAGAAGTCTTAAGGGCTGGGTAGCTGAGATATAAGGGATTGTCATAAGTCTAAAAAATGTAAATAGATTTCTAATAAATATACCAAAAGCACAGTGAGTTCCATCCCAAGAACAATAGATCTCTTGCCTAAAAGGGGAAAAAAAATGCCAGCATGAACCTGAGGTAGAAATAGCTATAATTTCTTGCTTGGTTTGGTAGAAATTAAGAGGCAAAAAATTGACATTTGAAATTGTACAAATTTAAAAATACAAATGAATCAGATATCCCAAAATGTATTGAATAACATGAGGCATTCTTATTAAGACAAAAAATGAAGCTGAAAATACAAATTTTGCAGGCAGAAAGGACAAGCTTGAGGCTAGGATAGGGAGGAGGGAGGAAAGTGCAGGAAATGGTTACCGAGGTTACATATTACCATCAATATCCCAACATGAATTGCAGCAAAGAGAACAAAGAGGAAAAAGATTGAAGGACCAGAGATATTTCATCATCATCTACATAGATCAGTGAGTTTATTTGGTAGTTAAGAAGGTAATGGCTTTCTTCTATACGCATTTTCCAATTTTTTTTAATGGTGGTGATAAATGCTTTTTAGCACTGTGGCTACATTCTCCAGAGCTGCCATGTGGTCAGGACTTTGAATAAGGAGACAAAAGGGTACCTAAAGCATGAGGTGGTCTTTCAATCATCTTCTATCGGAAAGAAATTATTTTTGAAGTGGGAGGATGCTATGTAAAACACATAAGTAATTCACACAATATCTAAAAGACATCCCAATGTTTTTTATAAAGATGCTGTCTCATACTTCTTCTTCATGGGTCTCTGAGTGGCATGGAGCTTTAAGTGGAACATAAAAACAAATTAACAGAAGTAATATATGAAATAAGCTTTTGCCAGTATCCAATTATCATGTCAAATTATGCTAAAAGGTTGATTGATATATTTTCACATGAAATAGCATGAGGCTAAAGAGTCCTCATTCATCCATCAAACTTTGAGATTTAAGATCAACCACTGAGATTAAAAGGAATTTATGCACAGTCAATGTGATTTGATAGTATCATTTTGGCTTTTTAATAGCTAGAAAACCAATTCAAATTTCTAGTTCTGTTAACCAATAAACTTATGATGAAAGCCTTTTCTTTTTTTAAAAATTACCCACCCATTTGCTGTACTGGAAAATTTGCCCATCACAAATCCAGGCAGCATTTTAAAATCCATTACTGGTATCAAAAGGACAAAATGGCAAAGGCATGGCTAGGCAGCAATTTGTCTGAAAAAAATCTGAGATGTGTTACAAATTCAGTATGAGCCAACAGTGTGATATGATGGTGCAAAAAGCTAATGTGAATTTAGGCGGTGTTGAGGAAAACATCACTTCCAGGAATAAGGAGCTGATGGCACCTCTGCCTTCTTCCCTGGGAGCTGGTGTTCAGCTCTGGACACCTCCATTCAGGAAAGACTTTAATCAGCCAGAGAACATCCCAAGGAGAGAGTCAGGGTGGGCAATAACCTAGAGTCTATACTATATGAAGGGCCAGTGAAGGAATTTGGGTTGTTTAATCTGGAGGAGAGAAGATTTAGGGGCAGGGGGACATAATAGCCATCTTTAACTATTTAAAGATTAATGGCCATCTTTAAGTATTTAAAAACAGAAAGGCTGTCATGTAGAAGAAGCATGAGATATTCTGGTCTCAAACAGGAGAATTGGGAATGATGAATGGAGGCAAATTTCAGCTTCATGTCAGGAAAAACTTCCTAACAATTAGAGATACTAAAAGGGGATAGGGCTACCTCAATAAGTAAGGTGTCCCCTCTCCCCACCTAAGTATCTTCAGTATGGACTGAACTTGATAATCATTGAAATCTTCTCTAGCTCTGAAATTCTGTGATTCTGTAGTAAGTGAATACTTTTCATCTTTAAAGGGTCTTTGATCTTGCAAATTTAAAAATTAGGGGCTTGATAAAAAGATATCAGATTTATCAGATCTTCAAGAATATATTTGAAGACATTGGAAATTATGCATGATGTTCTCCATCATGTGTCTAATTATATGTGTATAAAAAGAATTGTTTTAGGTTTTTGTTTAGCTGCGTTAGCTCAGTTCAAGCCACTGTCCATGTAATTTCAGTATATAAAAAGTTAAAGAAGAGTCAGGCCATAGGAAAAAAGAAAAAATGTTTTTTTTAAAAATGCAACCACATCAAAGGCAATACAAATTGCACCTAATAAAATGGGGGTGAAAATATTGTTGGTAGAGAACCAATGAATAATTAAATAGTTCAAAATCAAACCAGAAGAGAAACAAACTGCTTTAAAAATACCAAAGACTTAAAAGCATAAATCATGATTTATAACCCATCCAAACTTTGACCTCAGAGTAAGCAGGAGAGATCAAAGGTGATGCTTCATTATGCATTTATTGCTTGGCCAACCCATTAGTCATTGTTCTTCATTTTGAGAGATATATATGGGGGAGGAGAGTATACAAATGCTCATAGATGATACAGTTACAAAGAAGTTTTATGTGCAGAATTTATCACAAAATCCGCCACTAATCACACAGTGAGTTTAATTTGACATTTCCCTGCACTGCTTACAATTTACAGCATAATTGTTTCGCTGCCAAAAGATTTCAGTGGCAATGCACCATGGGAAGAAGGTTGATGGACAGTCCAAGCCTAGATGGAAATGGCCAAGGTAGGTCTCTGGCCCTGTCATTCTGAAAAGATCTATTTTTTCATTTGGGAGCCAATAAAAATATATCCGTGATAATCTTATTTAAGATCCCAGGAGAAGAAAAAGCAAGTTTTCTAAAGCTTGTAACCTGCACATATTTGAGTAGAAAAAACAAACGGTGTCATCCATAAAATCTAGAAAGTTCCATCCAGAATGATTGCTCCAATAAATTTAGAGATTGTCAGTGAACAGAGCCATAGAATCTTCCTTGCTGAAGATCTTTATGGAGAAGGGCTGAATGGTCTCATAACCCCAGGACTCAATAAACTGCTGAATAAAGATAATACACATGTTATTTATTTGTACATATTTCAGTAATATGCATGTATTTATGCATATGGATAGAAATAGATATCTACTTTATTTCAATGATACAAGATAAATATAGGACCTCAGAGTTTGAATCATGATTCTGCTATTTACTACCAATGAGAACTCAGCAAGTGCCTTATCCACTTTGACCTTCAGCTTCCTTATCTAAAACTAGGAACAAAAAAAATAAGAAAAACAGACTAGATGAATTTTGAGATCCCCTTCAGGTTTAAATTTGCTTGTGATTCTCAGTAAAAAAAATCCAAACTACTCCCCAAAAGTCACTAAATTGTATATGACATTTGACCTAATGATATCACTACTAGCTATTTATCCCCAAAAAATAGAAGGAAAAGATCCACATGTACAAATGTATTAACAACTTGTATTTTTGCTGTAGCAAAGAACTAGAAATAAAATAAGTTTCTGAACTGAAATGCAATTGTGTCATATGACTAAAGGGAATATGATGAATTTTAAGAAATTACAAAACATAAAGAATTCCAAAAAGTTTGGGAAGATTTGTTAGAACTGATAAAGATTGAAATGAGCAGAACCAGGAGAAGAATTGACATTTTGAGAAGCTTTATAAACTCTGTTTAATAGAGTAACCAATCACAACTTTAGAAGACTTAATGCATGCATGATTTCTGCCCTCTAGTTGGCCAGAGATGAAGGACTTGAGATAAGAACACAGTTCACAGTTTCAAAGCCAATGTTTTATATGACTATACTTATTTGGTGATAGACAAGAGCATTTATGTAAGGAAGTAAGGGAGAATTACTGGGAAGTGAAAGAGATAGCAAACATTAAAACACACAACACACACACACACACACACACAAAAAAAAAAAAAAAGAAAGAAAGAAAGAAAGAAATTTAGAAATGGACACAGGATTTTGGTACTACTTTGTTAAATTTAATAAACTTTTTTAAATGTGAAGAGATCTCAAAATTCATCTAGTTTTTCTCTTATTTTCCTATTTCCCTTTTATAGATGAAGAACTAAAGGTCAAAGTGGTTAAGAGACTTGCTGAATTCTCACTGGTAGTAAATAGCAGACCCAAAATTCAAACTCTGATGTCCTATATTTATCTTATATCACTGAAATATAATACATATGTCTCTCTAACCATATCTACATTGACATGAATAAATATAGGGATATTACTAAAATATGTACAAAAAATAACATGTATAAGTTTTTATTCTTTGTATGTGGGGATATTGGTATTTGTTGATTATTAAGTTAATAATAAAAAGAAGAAAAATCTCAGATTTCTCAAGCTATGGTACTTAGAAGATAAATGAGTCTAAAACCATTTGTATGAAGGAATCTATTCAGTTACAAGTGAATTAAATTGAGTCAAGTCAGCGAGTTAATATTCATTTATTAAATGCTTGCTATGTGCCATGAATAGTGCTAAGTACTAAAGATATAATTTGCTGATGTTCTTCTTGACCTCATTTGGGGTTTTCTTGGCAAAGGTACTAGAGTAATTAGCCATTTCTTTCTTTAGCTCATTTTACAGATGAGAAAACTGAGCTAGAGTGAAGTGATTTACAAGTCATACAGCTAGTATTTGCCGCTAGATTTGAACTAGCTCCTTCTAACTCCTGGATCAGAGTTCTATCTACTGCACCAACTAGTTGTCTCAAGAGAGATAGAAAGGAAGACTAAAAACAGTTCCTATCCTTAAAGACTAATATTCTAATTCAGCAACAATTCAAGTCAAAAAGAATTTATCATTTTTTTAATATGTCAGACACTATGCTAAGCATTGGGGATACAAATGGAAGCAAAAAGAAATAGTCCCTGCCCTTGAGGAACTTGCATTTTAATGAGGGAAGGCAATACCCAAAACGAAGATGAAAGAGGGTAGTTATATGTTGAGGGGAATGATACAGAAAGAAATCCAGAAATTCAAAAGTGGGCCCCTGAAATTAATGAAAGAAGTGAATAGTCAGCCTAAAAGTCCTTCCTTAAATGAGTTTCCATCGAACAGTCAGAAGAAGGGGCCACAAAGCTGAGAGATCAATCTGTGAGAAGGCTTCAAGAAGAAGGAATATTCTAGGAGAAGGCTTCAGTTGTGGTGGAGGTTGTTATTGTTTGTTCTTCATTCTGGAAGAGGATCATGACATCAGGGAAGTGATACCATGACATATAAAAGAACTGGAGTTGAGGGAGCTGTCCAAAGTCACCAACTTCATTTTCTCCTCTGGAGCCATCTGGGTCCAATGGCAAGATGCACAGGATGACTGGAAGTGGCCCTATAGGATAGGGGAAAAAGAACTGCAGGAGTGGATCCAGAAAGAAATGAAGCACCTGTTTTGTTCAGAATTCTGTATTAAGCACTAGGAAACACAAAACAGTTCTCGATCCTCCCAGGAGTTTACATTTTCATTTTTTAAAAGGAGATCCCTTTGTGATTCTTTCCAATTGAAATTCCCTGAGTCTTTGAAATAACTAGAAGGTCTTGAAAATCTTTTTTTGGTGTGATCAAGTTTCAACTTCAATACTAAATAAAAAGCAGACTCACCTTCCCCCTACAAATGCTCCCCTCAAATGCAAAACCAATTTTTTTTTAATTAAAACCTGGCAACTTTTTTCTACCTAACCTCCAGATGTTCTATGGACTTGATAGTCTCAAAGGTTCTTAATCTCCCTAATTGCTAGTTCTGAGTATAATCTAGTCTGTTTGCACTCTGGTCTGCATTTTGCATATTTACTGTTTTTGCAGTAAAAGTAAAATCTCCAAGAAGTTAGTACCAATGGGATGGAGATGAGCAGATGTAGCTTTCTGGTCTCACAGTGTGAAGAAGAGTCTGGTTTAGACAGGGGAAATGTGTATGTAATTAGGATTCCCTCAACCAAATTTAATACTAAGTGTTCCTCCAGGGGAATTAATGATGAGATTGCTGTGCAAAGGGAATAACAGGTAATGGGATTAACCATATCAAGATTATCTTCTGATACATTGATGTTGTTAAACATCGTAGAAGAGGGGAAAAATGAAATGAATCAGGGAGGGGAAGTTGGTAATTTCAGCTAGCAGGCATCTCCGATAGAATTCCTTTGAGGATTATGTGCTTGGTACTGTTCATTACCATCCTTCACAGCTGACCAGGGGCATGGTTTGCTCCAGTTAGAGGGCCATGTTAATAAAGTTCAAGGTAATGGTCCAATCCCTAGGCAGGCCAATTATTTTCATTCTGTTTCATGACCAAAGCTTTAACCCCAAATACTGGCTAATCATGTTTCAAGAGCTTTTTGTTTCACCATAAGACAATAGATGAGAGATTGGGAAGATCAAATATAAATTCCTCAATTTGTAATTGATTAACTCAGTTTACTTTTCTAGATTAACTTAACAATACTCACCTTCATGAACTCCATATTCCAGTCAAACGAGGCTGCTTACTTTTTCCCAAACTCAGCATTATAGCTCCTCCCATATGCTTCTGCCCCTTCTCTTCCATCTCACAGAATCCTCAGCTTCTTTCAAGGCTTGTATCCATATATCATAGGAAATTAGTATCTCCATATCATACCACTATAGGAAAATATCTCTAGTCCTCTATTTCTTAGTGTTCTTATCTTCTTCCTCAAATTACCATCTATATGTGTTTCTTCTGAACAATGAGATGATTCAGCCTGGTTCCAATGTTATTGTGATGAAGAGAGCCATCTACACCCAGAGAGTGACTGTGGGAACTGAGTGTGGATCACAATATAGCATTTTCACTCTTGTATTGTTGTTTCCTTGAATTTTATTTTCTTTCTCATGTTTTTCCTTTTTGATCTGATTCATCTTGTGCAGTAAGATAATTGTATAAATATGTATGCCTATATTGGATTTACATATATTTTTACCATGTTTAACATATATTAGATTATTTGCCATCTAGGAGAGGGAGTAGGGGAAGGGAGAGAAATTGGAATACAAGGTTTTGCAAGGGTTGCTGGTGAAAAATTACCCCTTAAATGGTCAAAGGATATGAATAAACAATTTTCAGATGAAGAAATTAAAACCATTTCTAGTCATATGGAAAAAAATGCTCTAAATCAGTATTGATCAGAGAAATGCAAATTAAAACAACTCTGAGGTACCACTATACACCTCTCAGATTGGCTAAGATAACAGAAAAAGATAATGATGAGTGTTGGAGGGGATGTGGGAAAACTGGGACACTGATGCATTGTTGGTGGAGTTGTGGATGGATCCAGCCATTCTGGAGAGCAATTTGGAACTATGTTCAAAAAGTTATCAACCTGGGCATACCCTTTGATTCAGCAGTGCTACTACTGGGCTTATATCTCAAAGAGATCTTAAAGAAGGGAAAGAGACCCACATGTGCAAAAATGTTTATGGCAGTCCTTTTTATAGTGGCAAGAAACTGGAAACTGAGTGGATGCCCATCAGTTGGAGAATGGTTGGGTAAATTGTGGTATATGAATGTTATGGAATATTATTGCTCTGTAAGAAATGTCCAGCAGGATGATTTTAGAAATGCCTGGAGAGACTTACATGAACTGATGCTAAGTAAAATGAGCAGAATCAGGAGATCATTGTACACAGCAAAAACAAGATTATACAGTGATCAATTCTGATAGACATGACTCTTTTCAATAATGAGATAATTCAGATCAGTTCCAATAATCTTGTGATAAAAGCCACAGAGAGAGGACTGTGGGAACTGAATGTGGACTGCAACATAGCATTTTCACTCTGTTGTTGTTTGCTTGCATTTTGTTTTCTTTCTCAGTTTCTTTTTTCCTTCTTGATCCATTTTTCTTGTGCAGCAAGATAATTGTATAAATATATATATGTATATATATATATATATATATATATATATATATATATATATATATACATATATTGGATTTAACATATATTTAACATGTATGGGATTACCTGCCATCTGAGGGAGAGGGTGGAGAGGAGGGGAAGAATTAGAACAGAAGTTTTACAAGAGTCAATGTTGAAAAGGTATCCATGCTTATGTTTTGTCACTAAAAAGCTTCAGTAAAAAATAATAATAATAATAATAATAATGTTACCATCAACATTCTTACCTCATATATTATATCTCATGAATAGTATATAAGCCACTTGATGGCTAGGAATATTTTCTTTATTGTCTTTGTAGTCCTATAGCCTAGTACAGTGCCTTTCATCTAAGTAGGTAGAAATAGCTAGTTGGGTGAGAATGGACTAGATAAGACTGGCATGTATGGGATTTATTGGCTAGGCTCTCATCCAGTTTTTATGGTGACCAACAATAAGTTCTAGCAACATGATTTGGGATTCAGGCTTTGGCCATGAAACAGAATGAAAATAATTGACCTACTTAAGCATTGGACTATTACCTTGAATTTCATTAACAGGACTCTCTATTGGACAGGAATGGAATGGATTAGATTGGCACTCATTGGGTTGGATTGGATTACATTGACAGTTGTCAATGCAAATCCAGACTTGGTTCTAGGAATATGTGTCAAAGCACACTCCTTTGCACTTAATAGGGTCCAATGTGTCAAACCTGCCCACAGAGAATAATCATTATTAAGATATGATGATTTTCAAGAAAAGTCACGTAAAAGGACCATCAATGTGTATTAGAACTTGATTATAATGCCTTAATTCACACAAGATGCTTTAAAATTGACTATCCATTTCCTCTCTTCAACCCATCCTCTGCAAAGCTTTCAAAATAATCTCTCTAATGCACCCATCTAACAATGTTATGCTCCAACTCAAATATCTTTAATAAAATACACAATTCTTAGCCTGACTTTTAAAGCTCCCCTTCCATTAAGGTTCCTGCTTACCTTTCCAACCCTACTTTATATCCCTATGATAGTTAAGTTTCAGAGAGACACTGGCTTTTTTCATAGGCATAACATCTGCTGTTTTTAATGATGATGATGATGAAGAGATAGAGAGAGAGAGAGAGAGATAGAGAGAGAGAGAGAGAGAGAGAGAGAGAGAGAGAGAGAACAAGCTTTAAAGTTTGCAAAGAACTTTCTAAACATTAGTACATTTGAAATATCTCCTGCTTCCATGTTCCATCATGCTTGGATATGCTCCCTTCTTCTCTCAGCTTTTTCTAATACTTATCTTCCTTCCAAGATGAGTTCAAACTTTACTGCCTACAGAAAGCTTCCAGTTGTGATGCTCTCTCTTTCCTCAAATTATCCTGCATCTGCATTGCTTGAAAAGACTAAGTAAAAAAGAGCTCATATACTTTCTCTTTCTCCTTCCCCCTTCCCTCTTCTTTCTCTCTCTGTCTTCATTCATATATACATATATATATATGCATATATATATAATTATATATAGATATAAAATATATATAATGTATGTAGAGATATATAACTATATATCCACACAGCACCTAAGGTTAGTTAATGACTATAAGTCTCAGTTTTATCATTAATAAAATGGACTTAATAAAAGCACCTACATCATGATAAGCCAAAGTAAAAATTTCTTTTCAAATCTTAAAGTGACATATAAACATGAACCATCCAATTATTCATACACCTTCCGGAGGAGAATGTAGATTCCTTAAAGTTGAGAGGTTTTACTTTTGTCTCTGGATCCCCAGAATCCAAAACATAAAAGGTGCCTAAAAATACTGAATTTAAGGCAGCTAGGTAGCTCAGTGGATAGAGCACTGAAATCAACAGGACTTGAGTTCAAATCTGGTTTCAGATATTTATGAGCTGTATGACCCTGGGCAAGTTAGTCACTTGATCCTAATTGCCTTGCCAAAAAAAAAAATCTGAATTTAATTTTAATTTTAAAATGTCTATGTAATCCCTATCCCATTTTATCCTCCTAAACTAATCATATTTAAAGGAGCAGATAACTATGATTCTGGCCTGGCCCTGCCTCTCTCTTAGGAGAACAGAGCAGCCTCTGGATCCAACCTCCTGCTTTCCCTCCTAGAAGGAATTAAAAATCTCCCAAAGAGAAGAGTAGAGGGAGAAGAAGGTAGAGATGGCTTTTCCACCTCCCTTCAAACCTCTCAACAGCAGCCCTTACAAGTCATGGAGTTTTATTACGTATAGGAGACCCAGAAGAAGTGGAGTAGAAAGAACACCAGGGCAGGAGTCTGAGACTTGAGGCTCAAATTCTCCTTCTGGTGCTTTCTATCTCTATGATCTCGAGCAATGAACTTTCTTCCCAGGACCTGTTTCCTTTTCTATCTGTATTGTCTTGAAGAATCAGACACAGACTCCTCAGTGGCTTTGAAAGTGTTTCCCAATCTGGCTCCAATCAGCCCTTCCAAACTTATTACCCAGTAGTCCCCTTAACATACCCTGGACTTCAATAGGTGACCTTCAGTTTACATTGCCTCTAACCAGGTCACCATATTACTTCTGGACCATTTCCAAATGATGTCACATAAATGTCCGCTTGCTTCCTAGCTCCCCTTTTTGTAATGTCTTAGGATGTAAACTTCTTGAGGGCAACTTTTTGCTTATTAATCTTTATATTTCCAACACAACGCTATACCTGGCATTTGTTAAATGCTTAATAAATGTTTTTTGTTTTTTGTTTTTTTTTTTCATTTCATTCCTACATTCCAGGCAAATGGCTTTCTATTCCTCAAGCACTTCACTCTCTATTTCTTCTCTAGCTCTTCCCCATTTTTGATGGAATGTACCCCATCCTCTCAAAGAGAATCCCCACTTTCCATCAAAGCTCCTCCAGGAGGCCCTCTCTGATCTGCCCATCAGCTTGTCCTCTCCCTGCTCTAAAATTACCTGGTATTTGCTTTAGATATACATTTTACATATATATATATATATATATATATATATATATATATATATATATATATATATATTATTCCTCTTGATAGCATGAAGCTCCTTAAAGATAGGGGCTATTTCACTTGTGCATTTGTACCCCTGGACCTGCTACAGTGAGTGGTACAGTAGCTAGAGCACTGGGCTTAAAATCAGAAAGACTCATCTTCCTTCGTTCAAATCTGGACTCAGACATTTACTAGCCATGTGATCCTGGGTAAGTCATGTTACCCTATTTGCCTCAGTTTCACATCTGTAAAAATGACCTGGAGTGGGAAATGGCAAACTACTCCAGTATCCTTGCCAAGAAAATACCAAATGGCATCACCGAGAGTTGGGTATGATTTTAAAAAACAACTGAAATCCTCTCCAGGACCTAGCACAGTGCCTGGCACACAGTAGGTACTTAATAAATGCTTGTTAATTCGTTCCTCAATTGATTGAAGGAACCAGCCTAAATAAGCTCTAAGCTCCCCTTGGAGGCAGGAATATATGACACTAATAAATGCATTAATTTCACACTGAAAGACTCTGGTTTCCAGCATCCTTAACAAGAACCTGGATTGTTGAAACGGCAGCAACAGATAATGATTTCCTAAAGCTGACATCAAGAGAAATTTCCTTTCCTTCAGGCTTTGATGGCTGGCTAATCCATATTTCCTCCATTGTGAGATGTACCTGGTACAGACACCTCTTGCTTCGATGGCAAAATCCTCGGGCCTAACCTCAGATTCCCTTCTCCCTCCTTTTGCCTAATAACCTGTCATCTTTCTGTGCGAGAAATCAACCAGACTCCATCACCCCCACCTCAGGCTCCCCTCTTTCCCCCCCTCTGACTGTCCCCTCCAGGCAAAACTCAGTGCTTTCAGAACCTACAAAGTCCTGTCTGCCTCTCGCCTAAGCCTGGTAGACAGCCGCTCCCACTCAAGTTTCTAGTGGAGGTTATAAAGCAAACAACACCTTAATTAGCTGGGGAAGTTCTTTATTGTCTGCCTCTTTAAAAAACTCTTTGGTGCTTCACTCAAAATGTCAAATCATAGCATCTGACTCCAAGGAGAAGAGGTCGGCCATCATCTGAGGCACTCGGGAGCCGAGGCCGCCCTGGCAGACACGACAGTCCTGTCTACACTGGCAGTTATTCTGGAGGATGATTTCTTTTGACTTGGACTCGGGAGCCTTCATCTGTGCTCTTCTCAACTGCCAGCCAGTGTCTGCTCTGTTCTGAAACGTTCCTCCTCCATAAGTCACTTAAATAGCATTAGAGACAGCAAGGGCCCACCCATCAAAACACAAACTGCCTCCCAAGCCAGAGAATAAAGCCAAAGCCTGGCCAATGAACTCCGCAAAGAGGGGGAGTGTGTTTGGGCTCCCATAGGGAACAAAGGATGGACAGAGGAATCATTTATTCCTAGTGGCCACCCAAAATCTGAAGTTCAAGGGAACAAAGAAACAGAATCAGACAGGACAAGTAACATCTCTGCTTTCTTAAAACATAAATCAAGGATAATCTTTAGGTCTGTTTCCTCTTGTAGAATTTCCATTTCTAAAAAAGAGGGGTTATTTCATTTTTTTTCTTTGTGAATTCCACCAAAACCACCTCCCAATAATATGAAATGGGGACTGGACAGTCCCAAGGATTCAAGGACTCTTCCTAACATCCAATGGGGCTAGCAGAGAGACCACAATCTCTATGATAATCTAAAAGCTGCTGCTCCTTTCCTCAATTGTGGATCACAGCGTGCATCTCCTAAGTTTGGGGTCATGGTCACTGAGGGTTTATCCTAATTAGATAAATGAGTTTTATAGGGCTTGTGGCTCCATCTCATGGAAACTGGTCTACCTTCCTTTTTCTGGTATTTCCATTCAAGCCAATCTCAGGAACAAGTTATAATGAAAGTTGCTCATAGGAGCATGGCTTGACTCTGTATAGTTTCTTTATTCATGAGCAAGGAAGTATTACAATGGAAAGACCTGAAATCAAAAGGGAGGGTCAAATTTTACTGGTAGTACTTACTATCTTTTAAAAAAAAATTTTAAATTTAATTTTAATGTATTTATTTTTAATATGCATTGCTTTATGAATCATGTTAGGAGAGAAAATTCAGAGCAAAAGAAAAAATCATGGAAGAGAGGAAAAAAACAGAAAAAAGAAGTGACCATAGCATGTGTTGCTTACATTAAATCTCCTTACTTCTTTTTCTGGATAGATTGAATTTTCTGTTCAGAGCCTTTTGGGATAGCTTTGGATCACTGAACCACTGAGAAGAACCAAGCCTTTCATAATTGATCATCACAAATTCTTGCTATTATTGTGTACAATGCATTTCTGATTCTGCTTGTTTCCCTCAGCATCAGTTCATATAAAGTTTTCCAGGACTTTCTATATATAATCAGCTTGTTCATCATTTTTAAGAACAATACTATTCCATTATCTTCATGAACCACAAATTATTCAGCCATTCCCCAATCAGTGGGCATCCACTCAGTTTCTAATTCTTTGCTATGACAAAAAATGCTACAAATATTTTTGCACATGTGGATTTTTTCCTCCTTTATGATTACTATCATCTTCTTTTTAATCATTTCACTTTCCTACATCTCAGATGGACTTGACAACCTATGATATCAACCAATCAAATAATTCTTATGTGTCAAGCACTAGGCTAGGCACTGGGGATACAAGAATAAAGAATCAAAGGCTCCTCTTTACAAAAAAAACTTACAATTCTGTATCAGTGTTCTATCATGAGAATTAGGGAAAAGAAAAAATAAAACAAACCTATTTTAGAACTATTGTCTCTGGGCTGTGTGTCTCTAAACTAAGCAATCCTTCAGTCAATTTGTCAGTCAACAAGCATTTATCAGGCATAAAATTTGTGTCAGGCACCGTGCTAGACCAGGAAAAAACATGGTCCCTCTCCTCAAAGAACTCACCTTCTTGCAACATGCAAGAAACAATATACATGCAAGATAGGTAACAATGTAAATGAGAGGTTAACCAGACTCTCCTCAGCTTGTGCCAAACCTAGAAGTTCCTAGATACAGCTCAGGTGCCTGGACTCGATCTTCCCAGCATCCACCTCCGAGTGGCAATACAGACTTTTTCTGATTTATCTTCTGCTTCTCCTCTCTTGCCCCTCTCTTTTAAGTTATCTTAATGATGAGCAGAACTGACTGTGATCCACAAAAGCAAAGTGGTTCTTTCTGCCACAAAGGTTTCTGCTTTATTACATGATGAAGAATCAGAAATCTACACTGCTCCAACTAAATGCCACTGACCAACCTCTCTCCAAATCTCCTCAGTTCTGAACCTCACAGTCCTCTGTTTCACCAGTTGTCTCTGAAAGCTGAGTACAAGCTTCCTGATGGACTTTATCCCTTTTCAGTCATCAGGGGCTAGATGTGTTATCCTCACAGCTAAGACTCCAGAATGCTTGCTACCCACTGCTAGTTGAAGGCCCCTGATATACCTGTCCATGGGGTTGGCTGTGATGCTTACACACTAGCTCCCTCCATCACCCAAGTCAAGACAGCATCAGCCCACTAAGAACACATTTAATCATCACTGGCATTTATCTCCTTTAAGATTTGCAAAGCACATTTATTATCTCATTTGATTCTTACAAACAACCATATGAGAAGATTGTGACTTTTATCCCCATTTTAGAGATGAGGAAACTGAAGCAGACAGGGTCAAGTGACTTGCCCAGGGTCACATAGCTAGTAGATATCTGAGGTAGAATTTGAACTCGGGGCTTTCTGGATTCTGGATTCCCAACCATTATAGTCACCTTCAGATTACTAAATGTTAAGGAACTTGATTGTCAATGCACATCTAAATGTTCTTTTATAACCCCAAAAAGAGAATTGTTTCACCCCATTTTAGCTCAACTAGATAGAGGAGTGGAACCTCCCTCCCATGTCCTAAGCCCCAGAGCTCACTGCTTATCAAAGGAGCCAAAAACAGAACCTCTTTTACATCATTATGGTAAGTGCCTGATACAGTGCTTTGCAAACAGTCAGTACTTAATATTTGCTTACTGATCTTTTGAGTTGTACCTTCTCCAAATGAGACATATGTCAAGTAAGTCTAAACTCATTTTCCAGATGGAAAAACTAAGGTACTATTTCACAGATCCTGTAACTGAAGCATTTGATGTCAGACATAAGATCACAGGATCTTAGATTTTACAGTCAAAGGGGCCTTAGAGGCTTTCTAGTCCCATCCCCTCAATTTAGAGAAAAGTAAACTGAGACCAAGTAAGTTGCTCACAATTATACAGAGACTATGCCCCAGAGACAGGAGCTGACAGATGTTTTCCTGAATCCAGAACCCTAATCGCTATACCATCCCACTTCCCTACTGAGGAGGCAATGAAACATTGAGATAAGTTATGAATGCTGTTAAGCAGCTTTTTGTTATCCTTAGTAAAGTTCATACCTTACTTGAAAGTCAGAACACAGTATGTCTTTGAAGAGACTACAATCATCCTTTTCATTACTTCAGAATGTCTTCCCCCATCCACCCACCCCCAAAAAACAACTTAACCTGAACTAGTGAGGTCTGACTGTTTTTGAAACAAAGAAATTAAAATATTTCCCTAAGGTCACATGAAAATCCAGGAGCCCGTTGCCCATCCTTTAAAAACCCCATCTACTTACTTGACATGTTACTAAACTCAAACACCTTTTCCAGGGGAGATCTAAATATCTCTAGACAACAGAAGAAAATTCATTAGTGCCTACAGAATGAAAAACGATTTTATCCCCTCCATGATTTTCTATTTTGTTTCTGTCACAGCCAGGATAACAACAAGACCATCTCTGAAAAAATTAGTCATGCTCTCTGGTTGCTGGTGTAGCTACAGAATCTTCCCTTGGGCTGTGATTTGCAGTATTTACATTTTTTACCAAATTATCAAGTGGAAATCCAATTGTTCCTAATGGTGCTCACTCTATGTGCTTCTCATTCTCAAATATGAGAAAGGGTTTATTATCCATTTGTAGTAATTAAGACACTGATGTTATAAAGACCCATAAAAATACTTCATTAAGTCAGTGAAGAGCTTTTCATCAAAATTATTGCAGCTAAATATTTATTTAAAATGAAAGCTAAATTAAAATGAAGGACAAAAGTTGCCTGGAGATGATACTTAAAGCCCTTCCAGACTTTTAAGATTGTCTAAGGACCCAAAACAGGTCATCTTTCTGACAGTGAGGAGATCAATACTGTACTCCATTGCTGGGTATAAAGACATGGAGTAATTAAACATAAGGAAAAAATTAAGCGAGATGCTAACAGTTTCATAACACTTAAGCTTCATTGTTTTAAAATTAGTCCATAATTGTTTTATATTTATGGATGTTTTGTTGTTGTCCAGTCATGTCTGACTTTCTTTGACCCCAATGGGGGTTTTCTTGGCAGAGATATTGAAATAGTTTGCCATTTCTTTCTTCAGTTCATTTTACAGATTAAGAAATTGAGGCAAACAGGTTTAAGTGACTTGCCCAGGGCCACATAATAAGTATCTGGGGATGGATTTGAACTATGAAAGAAGAGTCTTCTTGACTCTAATAAGACTGGATCTTGGTGCATTCTGACACCTTGTGAATGCTATAAATTGATAATTCCAAGGATCCCTATCTAATTGAAGGATTAACTTCTAATTGAAGATTAATCCCCTAACTGAAAACTGAAGGAAGATTTCATATATTCTTCCATCCAGGGACATTGGGCACTCTATTTCTTGTTCAAGACACTTCATCTCCTAAATCTGGGCGGTTTTTACCAGTTGTTCTCTACTGGTATTTTCTCTCTCTTCACCTTCACTTTCTGGCACCCCCACCTTCCTTCCAGTCCCAGCTAAAATCCAACTTTCTACAAGCAGACTTTCCCAATCTCCCTTAAAGTTAGTCCCTGCCTTCTACATTATTGCCAATTTATCCTGTCTATATCTTGTTTGTTCATAATTGCTTGCATACTGCCACCCCTGGGGTGTTTATCTGCCCTTTTTCTGTATCTCCAATGTTTAGCACAGTTCCTGGTCCATTGACTTGTTTATTTAATTTGACTCGAACCTGGTAAAATCTATTTTTTGTCTAGTTATAACCCTTCTCAAGCTCTGCCATTCCCCTCTATGTCCCTCTCTAAATCAATCCTCTCCCATACATGAGAGGCCCTTGTTTAGGTCTTATGAATAGCAGAGAAACACTGAGCCAGTCAGTCAATAGTCAATAAGCATTTATTAAGTGCTTACCATATTGGCCAAGAAATGACAATCACTGGAAACAAGGCAGGGAAGAGAAAAAGCTTGGACTCAAAAGCCTCTTGGAGAGAGGAGGATTAAGAATATGGCCTGGGAGTGGTAAGAAATAAGGGGAATTTTTTTTTCCTGAGGCAATTGGAGTTAAGTGACTTGCCCAGAATCACACCGCTAAATCACACCGCTAAGAAGTATTAAGTATCCCAGCCCAAATTTGAACTCAGGTCCTCCTGACTTCAGGGCTGGTGCTCTATCCACTGTGCCACCTAGCTGCCCCTTGCTTGGGGAATTTTAATCAAATTGATACTACCATTTCTTCTGGAAAAAGTGTCAATCTATTGCATTATAGCCACATCCACTATTTCTGTGACTCCCCAATCTAAGCATAC